>NC_090022.1:137385091-137540091 GCF_037176765.1 Anolis sagrei
CTATGAGCTCCCACTGTTAGCCCCAGCTTCTGCCAACCTAGCAGTTCAAAAACATGCAAATGCAAGTAGGTACCACTTCAATAGGTATCACTTCTGTGGGAAGGTAACGGTGCTCCATGCAGTCATGCTGGCCACATGACCATGAAGGTGTCTATGGGCACTTCGGTTTAGAAATGGAGATGAACACCACCACCCTGAGTCGGACACGACTAGACAATGTCAAGGGGAAACCGTTACTTTTACCTTACCAAAGAGTTGATGCCTCATCAAACTACAACTCCCAGGATTCTACAGCACTAAGACATGGCAATGAAAAGTGTTGCCAAACTACATGCATTCGACAGTGTAGATGCATCCCCAGTTTTACTCCAATGCTCTGCCTGATAACTCTTCAATATGGCACTCTCCTAATGGTTGAACTACAATAAACATCATTTCTAACCACAGCGGTACTGGGACTGATGGAAGGTTGTGGTCAAAACCATCTAGAGGGCCCCAGTTGGGGAAGACTACCAAACTGACTTATTTTTATGCTTAATCCTAGAGTGAACCATGTAAGATGACAGATGAGGGGAGAAATACCTTTGTTAAAACTGTTTTACAGGTGGGGAGCTTTTAGCACATAAACAAACCCCGCAAAAGCAAAGATGTAGCACTGTCTTGATACAGCAGCTGAGAGAGGAAACGTTTTACACAGTAGATATTTCAAAAGCATGTCACACACCTCTATGCAACAGCTTGAAATGGTACAGCCCAATATTCTACCATTTCTTTTTCTGCACAGAAATTAGGGTTATCATGGAAAATAATTGCCTTCCAGATGTTGTTGAAAGGATAGCCAATGGTGAGAGAAGATGGGAGCAACAGTCCAACAAATCTGAAGGGCCTTGCACTCTTGATTAGGTAGAGTGTTGTTTGGGCAGAAACACAGGTCCGCTGGATCTGCACTGTAGAATTAAAGCAGTTTGACATCTCTTTAACTGACATGGTTCAATGCTATGAAATCCTGGGAGTTGTAGTTTGGTGAGGCATCAGCTCTCTTTGGCAGAGATGGCAAAGGGCATTGTCAAACTATAACTCCCAGGATTCCACAGCACTGAGTTGTGATAATTCAAGTGGTGTCAAACTACACTGATTCTACAGTACACTATTGAGTTGGTGAGTTAGTAGCATTGAGAGAAAAGGCAGGATATAAATGTATTACGTATATATTGCTGAAAATTGATAGTTCCGTTTCCAGACTTCACTGTGTTTCCTGCAAGGAGAAACAATTCTCCTCTTGCCTAATTTTTCAGAATTACTCACACAAAGCCACTGTCCATTTACTCTTCCCTTTGCAAATAAATTCTACTAGTCTGCTGCCACCATCACAACCCAGGACCAGCCAAAGCCACTGCAAAGGAAAGATACTTTCCTCCTCCTCCACAACAAATCAAACTGAAAACTGAAGTGACAGCTGAGTTTTACTTCACCCTCAAAACTGTAGTATAGTTGTATTTTGGGAGGGGCATAATAGGTCATGGGGCAATAACAGTCCCTTCGAGGAGTTAGGGTGCTCTATAAATAAAGTTTATTTATTTATTTATTTATTTATTTATATTCACATACATTTATACAGGAAGTCCACAAGTCACAAACAAGATAGGGTCTATAGGTTTGTGCTTAAGTTGAAATTTGTATGTACAGCATAACAAATACATATACACACACATACACACACATGCTTTGGATAGCATAGGGAAGCATTAACACCCCTGTGGTGTTTGTTTTGCTGCCTGTGCCCCTGTTCAGAAGATTTCCCCTCACTGTGTGTCCCTGTGATAATTGCATTTTGAAAAATTGGGCTTGTTGTGGAAACACAGATCGGTGCTAAAACTTCAGTGGAGACACCTTTTCCTCATGGTAACTCTTCCAGGAGTGAATTTCCCTTTCGAGGGATACATTTCTCTCACTTCCTGTTATCTCATCCCCATTCATAACTATGAGTCATTTGCAAGTCAGATGTCTGTACTTCGGGGACTGCCTGTCTATGCAAATACAGATATCCTAGAATCAAAACCAAAGCATTTAGGATCCCAAGTATTTTGGACAAGGGATATCAAACCTGTATCACATACATGCTAACACAGTCAAGATCATTAACACAAGCTTTCATCAATCTGATTTAATAATCTCGAATCCAGATTCCAATGCATGATTGTAACAACCATCCTTTATAGTCCTATAAAGTCTACCTAAAATCAAGACCTCTATGAACTCCATTTGAACATGAAAGGGAATTCGGCAATGCCTTCAAGATGGAATCCTATGCCTATTCGCCTTGGAGGAGGTTCCACTGAAGAAGGCTCATATTTCCAAATATAAGGTTACACTTATAAAGAGAGCAATCAAATACCATTTAAAATATATACACCCATCTGTCAAATTAACTAAAGTCCTCCCACTTACTGTCATATCCACAAAAAATTGAACATTTCCCCATTCAGGATGTCCCGAGCACCAACATAATCCATTTTTCATATCATCTACCAATGTTTAAGGAACTTACTTTGGAATAACGTATCCTGAAATTCCCCAGGCAATACACCCAGTAGCCAGATTCTGGGATTTGTAGTCCAAGGACCTCATCAAGGATCTATTTTTTACCCTGCTTCTGCAGAGCGCTATGAGCATCCCTGTTTTCCTTCTGACAAATGCCTGCACCAACAGTGGTAGACTGATAAGGCAATAACCCCTTTTGTGTTGTCGAAGGCTTTCACGGCCAGAATCACTGGGTTGCTGTGAGTTTTCTGGACTTTATGGCCATGTTCCAGAAGCATTCCCTCCTGACGTTTTGCCCACATCTATGGCAAGCATCTTCATTGGAAATATACCTCACAACCTCCAAGGATGCTTGCCATAGATGTGGACAAACTGTCAGGGGAGAATGCTTCTGGAACATGGCCATACAGCCCAGAACACTCAGAGCAACACAGTAACTCCTTTTACTTTTAAATTAGGAGCAGATTTAATAAAAGATGGTGAATATCATAAACTGCAAAACCAAATCACCTGCTTTCCCGGCTCCAGCTCTGAGCCTGAAGACTTCTGAGTGCATCTATACTGCAGAATTAATGCAGTTTGGCACCACATTAACTGCCACAGCTTAATACTGTGAAATCCTGGGAGTTGTAGTTTTACAAAGTCTTTTGCCTTTTGTGTCAAATAATGTTTGTGCCTCATCAAACTACAGCTCCCAGAATTCCATAGCATTGAACCATGGCAGTGGAAGGGTCAAACTGCATTGATTTGACAACATAAATATATCTACACAACAAAACCCAGTCACACACAGCCCAGGCTATTTGTACATACCAATAGGAGCAGAAATAAAGGACACACCAATGACACTCTGCACACAACTGGCTCACAACATGAGCAAGCAAGGCCCTGTAATGGGGAAGGGATCAGCCACAAAGTTTTGTGTGGGATGGGGAGGGATGTGAATTAAGTAGGGTTTACATATCAGAGGTCAGAAAAAAAGAATTCATGACACAGGAATGGTTAGTATTACAAAGCAAAGAACGGGTCTAGAAAGGTGACTGCAGTGTGCTTGGGAGAGGAGGGCCACATATCCCATTAAGATGCATATCAGAAGGAAGTGGGGGCAGCCTGGCAGGGCACTCGGTTGCTTCCACAGATCTGAAGCAGAGCATAACAAAGTCCCTTTTTGGGACTACAGCTACCACAATCCACCCTAGACATTGACTAGGCAAGGTGGGAGAACCCACTAGGCACCCTGGGTGAAGGATCCCGGGAGTTGCAGTCCCAAAAGGAACTCTTTCCGGCTCTGATGCTCAGAAAGTGTGGGAGCAAGAAGGCAGCCCTGGAAATCTGAGCTTTTAGGGGTGGGACGGGGACGTATCATTGCCTGGAATCAAACAGGGAGGAAAATGGAAAAAATGAACCCACTGGAAGGAGGGGGCTCAGTGTTGGGCTTCCTGTGCAGAGCGGATAGGGGGAAAAAAGCACAGCCTCTCTTAACCAGGAAGCCCCCACCCACCCAGATGTGGGAGCTTTCTTCATTCCCAGCCAGCACCGCTAGGGATGAGGGCAGTTGTAGCACAGCACATCTGGAGACATCAGACTGGGCAAGGGAAGGGATGAGAAAAGAAAGAAGCTATCTATCTAATATTTATATGGGGAATTGACAAGGATCCGATCTGGCCATGATAAAGGAGCAGAAAGAGTGATTCCCGGAGGACAAAGGAGAAAGGAACGATATACTTTGACCCAGCCCAGAACAGATTCTTTCAAGAGTGGGATGGTTTGGGAATCTGTCCCAACCAGGGATGGCAGACTATTTAAAAATAAACTACTGAGGGATAAAAACAAACTTGTAAGAATTAGAAAAACGGGGAGGGGTCAATGGAGCAATTAAATCTGAAATCATCTCCAAGATCTGACTAAAAAGAGGCGCTGGGGTAATCTCAAAGGAGACTTCGGGTGCATCTACGGCCCCTTCCACAGAGCTGTATAAAATCCACACTGAACTGGATTATATGACAAAGTGGACTCAGATAATCCAGGTCAAAGTAGATATTGTGGATTTTTTTTCACATGTCAGGAGCGACTTGAGAAACTGCAAGCTGCTTCTGGTGTGAGAGAATTGGCTGTCTGCAAGGACATTGCCAGGACACGCACAGATATGTTACCATCCCATGGGAGGCCTCTCTCATGTCCCTGCATGAGAAGCTGGATCTGACAGACAGGAGCTCACCCCACTCCCTGGATTCGAACTATCAACCTGTCAATCGACCAGTCCTGCCAGCACCAGAGACTTATTGTGGATTATCTGCCTTGATATTCTGGGTTATATGGATGTGTGGAAGGGCCCTACGTTGTAGGATTGACACAGTCTGCCACCACTTTAATTACCATGACCACCTTGATTAGCATTTAATGGCTTTGCAGCTTCAAAGCCTAGCTGCTTCCTGCCTAGGGGAATCCTGTTGCTAATCAAGGTGGCCAATTGCAACATTCACACCTGTCCCAAACAGACAAGAGTCCTTTCTCCCACCCTGGACCTTCCACAGATATATAAACCTCCCTTTCCTACTTTCCAACAGACCTCACAACCTTTGAGGATGCCTGCCATAGATTCAGGCGAAAAGTCAGGAGAGAATGCTTCTGGAACATACCCAAACAGCCATGAAAACTCACAGCAACCAAGTGATTCTGGCCATGAAAGCCTTGGCACCCTTCCACACGGAATATCAAGGCAGAAAAATCCCACAGATAACCGGGTTATCTGTGTCCACAGTCAGATAATCTGGGATTCTCTGCCTTGATTTCCTCCTGGGATATAGGGCTGTGTGGAAAGGCTCACAAAGTTTGACACCCTTTGGCTCAATACTGTGGCATAATCCTGGGAGCTGTAGTTTTCCGCCTTCTGTGCCCAAGAGCGCTGCTAATAAATAACCCACCGAAGTGCAGATGCTCGGATGCCACAACTGTATGGACTGGGTAGTAGTAGTAGTAGTAGTAGTGAAGGGAGACCTTTTGAACTCCTTGTTAAGAGTGGCATAGAAATACAACAACAACAAAGCGCGTGGAGCAAAGGCAGAGAGAGGACCGAGAGGCGAGGAAGCAGGAGAAGCGATAGAAGGAGAAAGAAAGAGAGAGAGAGAGAGAAGACGAAGAAGAAGCCCGAGAGGGAGAGAATGGGAAGAAAGGGATGCAGGGCTGGGGAAGTTGCGGGAGGAGGAGGAGGAGTGGGGCGGGAAGGGCTGGCCGCCCGGGGAAGCCTCCCTCCCTCCCTGCCTCGCTCTCGGTGTGTCTCACCAGCACCATGGCGAAGCGCTCCTCCAGCTCGCCCTGGTCCGGCATGGGCACCTTCCCCGGGGGCAGCAGGGGCTGCAGCATCCCCGGGTCCCCGCCGGGACCCCCGCCGCTCTCCGCGTTCCCCATCCCCGGCTCAGGAGCCAGGCGGAGCCCTCCTCCTCCTCCTCCCTCTCCTCCTCCTCCTCCTTCCCTTGCGCCCGCCCGCCCGAAGGGGAGGAGGAAGAAGGAGGAGGGAGGACGCTGCAACGCCCCCCCCCCCCCGCTCCTCCTTCTTCTTCCAGGAGCGCTTTCCCCTCCGAGGAGGAGGAGGAGAGGAAACAGCGGGGCCATTTTGGGCGGGAAAGGGACCCGCTCCCCCAGCAACACGAGGAAGCGCAGGAAAATTTCTGGGGAATGGGCTCCCCTCAGTCCTCAAAGAGAGAAAGGTATGGAAACACCCCCAGCAGTGGGGTGCGGCCCGCGCTCCCAAACCCCAGGCAAGGCACCCCATCCACATCTTTGGTGGTTCAGTCCTTCAGTCAGTCACCTCATGGACCAGCCCACGCCAGAGCTCCCTGTCGGCCGTGGCCACCCCCAGCTCCTTCAAAGTCAAGCCAGTCACTTCAAGGATGCCGTCCATCAGGCCTGTAGCGGGGGGGGGGGGGGGGGTTAGGGGTTCAAACCCTCCCCCCGAAATGTTTCAGATTTTTTTTAAAAAACTGGTTTACTCATGAATTTTAACTGGTTAACCAAATCCCCCTGCTAAGTCTATGAGATGCAAAAAATTAAGAGTCCCTCCAGAACTGTAAGCACTATCTCAGGCAAATATTGACAATTTATTCACACTGTCATTACTTGCAGCAATAGCCCATGTAGCAAAGCAACCAAGTTGGGTGTGTGTGTGTTGAATGCTCTCATTAAGGAGGCCAGACTTGGTGGAGGTGGTTGGCAGGGGCGGAGCTGCAGGCTATTGAAGGCTGCTCTGCCCCCTGCTGTGCTCTTTGCTTCAGCGTGAGCTAGGAGGCAGGTTTCAACACCCCCAGGGGCGGCTCACCCATTACGCAAAGTAAGCATTTGCAGTATAGTTGATTTTGCCCAGGGGTGCTCTTGAGGCGCTCTTGGGGGAAAATAGACCTTGACATATGCGAGTTGTAGTTACTGGGATGTATACTTCACCTACAATCAAAGAGCATTCTGAACTCCACCACTGATGGAACTGAACCAAATATGGCACACAGAACTCCCACAACGAACAGAAAATATATATCACTGATTGGTTGGGGGGGGGGGCGCCAAAATACTGTTTGCTTACCTTTGAAAATTACCTAGGGCCGCCTCTGAACACCCCCCTGTGAAATTTTCAACCCCCCCCCCCCCCCCCGAAAATTTCAACCCCTTCCGAAATCTTTTTCTGGTTACGGCCCTGCCATCCATCCATCTTGCCCTTGGTCAGTCCCTCTTCCTTTTTCCTTCCATTTCCCCCAGTGTCGTCGTCTTCTACAAGCTTTCCTGTCTTCTCATGATGCATCCATATCTAATGCAGCACAATACAGGCAGCTTCAAGGGCCCTGCCACACAGCCATATAACCCAGAATATCAAGGCGGATTGTTGGTGGCCATCTGTCAGGGGTGATTTGAATGCAATATTCCAGCTTCTTGGCAGGGGGTTGGACTGGATGGCCCATGAGGTCTCTTCCAACTCTTTGATTCTATGATTCTATGTTGTTGTTTATTCGTTCAGTCGCTTCCAACTCTTCGTGACCGCATGGACCAGCCCATGCTAGAGCTCCCTGTCAGCCATCACCACCCCCAGCACCTTCAGAGTCAAGCCAGTCACTTCAAGGATGCCATCCAGTCATGTAGCCGGGAGGGGGGGGGGTTGAGGGGCTTCAGCCCCCCTCCCCAAAATTCTCAGGGTGGTCTGCGAGAAGGCCTTATGGGTACATTATTTAAACTGTTATTTTTATTCATATCATGATCTGATCACCATTCTCAATATATCCCATGCATGGGGGTATTGGGAGAATGATACAAAAGGTTTACTAGGGTAGATCCTCAGCTCCCCCCTTTGAATCAAACTCAGCCCCACCCCCAAATCAAACTCAGCACCCCCGAATCAAAATCCTGGCTATGGGCCTGATGCCGTCCATCCATCTTTCCCTTAGTCGGTTCCTCTTCCTTTTTCCTTCCTTTCTCCCCAGCATCATCTTCTCCGAGCTTTCCTATCTTCTCATTGTGTGGCCAAAATACTCTTTGCCTCTAATATCCTTCCCTCCAATGAGCAGTTGGGCTTGAATTCCCGAAGTATGGACTGGTTAGATCTTCTCACAGAATTTTCCTCCAGCACCAGAGTTTAAAAGCATCTATCTTCTTTCACTCAGCCTTCCCTGAGGTCTGGCTCTCGCATCCGTAGGTGACTATGGGGAATACCATTGCTTTGACTATGTGGATCTTCATTGCCAGTGTGATGTCTCTACTCTTCACTATTTTATCAAGATTCGCCATTGCACTCCTCCCAAGAAGTAGACATCTTCTGATTTCCTGGCTGCAGTCTGCATCTGCAGTAATCTTTGCACCTATCAAGGCAGATAGTCCACAATATCTGCTTTGAACTGAGTTATCTTAGCCCGAATTGCCATGTAACCCAGTTCTGTAGGTTTGTGCTTGTTGTATTTGTAAGTTGGAACAGGCAAATTTTAAGTATAATTCCAGCCAAATATATAAGTATGTATATATTAGCTTTGGATATATGGATTTGTATAGGGAGTCCCCGGTGGTACAGTGGGTTACACAGCTGAGTAGCTGAACTTGCTGACCAAAAGGTTGGCAGTTCAAATCCCAGGAGTAGAGTGAGTTCCTGCTGTCAGCTCCAGCTCCTGCCAACCTAGCAGCTCAAAACCATGCAAACGTGTGAGTAGATCAATAGGTACTGCCCTGGCAGGAAGGTAATGGTGTCTGTGCAGTCATGCCAGCCACATGACCTTGGAGGTGTCTATGAGCACCAGCCCCCAGAATCAGACACGACTAGACTTAATGTCAAGGGAATACCTTTACCTTTTATATGAGCTTAGTGTGTCACCAATTTTATTATCATGGCTCACTGCTCTAAAAGCTGGGGGGGGGGGGGGTGTCTAATTTGGCAAAGTCTTCTTTATCCTTCTCTGGTGCTGACACAAATTCCAGAGCACGGGTGCACGTTAAGGCTGGTCTTTTATGGGAGTTTGTAGCTTTGAACTGCGTTAAATAGTCAGTGTAGATGGGTCCTCAGGCTCCTTCCACACAGCTGAATAAAATCCCACATTATGTGCTTTGAACTGGAATATGGCAGTGTGGACTTCGATAACCCAGCTCAAAGCAGATATTGTGGGATTTTCCGCCTTGATATTCTGGGTTATATGGCTGTGTGGAAGAAAGGCTCTCAGACACAAAAGGAGCCTTTTACTGAGTGCCGCCCATCCCGAATGGGAAGCCATTGGCGGGGAAAGGAAGGGCTGCCCCCTGGTGGCTGAGCCCAGGTGAAGACTTCTTGATCAAAACTCTTTGGCGCCATCCACACTGATCATATAATCCAGTTTGCAGCAGATAATCTGCCTTCAGAAACGGGATCATATGGCAATGTAGATGGGGCCCTACTTCTATTACTTCCACACTTCTGGCCCTTACAACCATTTATTGCACTTTGAAGCTAACCTAAAATTGGAGGAACCACACAAGTTCCCACAAAAGTGTGCAAAAGAAAGCCCTTCATGCTCCTCAGAGCTCCGTGGCTTGTGTCATCACCATCTGGGCCTCTATTTGGAGGGTCCTGGGAATTTTACTGACCAAAATATTGTTCTTCCAGGTTCTGCTAGGCCTACAAACCTGTCTCATGCCCTTCCCACCACCACACAATTTGGAAGAGGAAAGCGCTGTGGAAATCTATGGATGATCGTATGAATTAATGCATGAGACCTCTTTAACTTTCCTCACTTTCCTCATTCTCTGTCCATATTCATGACTGCATGGCCCTCACAAGGTTCCCCTCAGAGCCCTTCTTTCACCCTTGCTGCCAGTATCTGCTCCCTCTTCTGTTGCACAGCTGCCCCTCCGTTTTCCCATATTCAGCTGCTCACGTCTTGAAGAAAGAAATAATTAAATTCCAAATAGCAAAGCTTGATGTTGCTATTTTATACAAAGGAAAGCGTTTTACCACACCTTTGTACAGAATGGGATTTGAACAGTTACCTAGAGCCCACAAAGGATTATATCAAGAAACACTTCACCACTTACATGAGATTACTCTCGTATTAAGACTCTCTAGTTCAGGCATATCGTTCTGGGGCTGAACTGAAGTCTTACTTTCTAATCAAAGGTGCATCTGCAGATTGATTGTTGTTTGACACCCCTTTAACTGCATGGCTCAGTGCTATGGGATAATGGGGGGCTGTGATTTGACAAAGTCTTTAGCCTTCTCAGCCCTCATCTACACTGCTATATATTGCAGTTCTGAATCCAGATTATTTGCTTTTAACTGGATTATATAGCAGTGTAGATACAGCCTCAGCCAAAGAGGGCTCATGTCTCACCAAACTACAACCTCCATGATTCCATGGCATTGAGACATGGCAGTTAAAAGTGGAGTCAAGCTCCAGGCATTCTATACTGTATGGACCCCAAGGGTCACCAATGAGAGACATAGCCTACCCTTTTTGTTATTTCCTTGGCTTCCTCACATCCCCCATCCCCAAGTCATGTTCCCACTTCTCCGACTTACAGAGTCATGTTCCCACTTCTCCGACTTTTGCAGTCTTCCCCCCACTTGCATGTTCTTCCTCATTAATAGTTTTTGCCATCTTGATCACAATCTACTACAAATGTTTCAATGTTCAGCTGTGAAATAATGGATGGATGTGTCTGTGTCCTGCTCCTGTTATCTTGAGAGTGCCCAAAATATTTTCTCACACTGCAAGGTACAAACTCCTCTTCCTACATGCATTACACCCACACCATGAAGCTATTAAAAGTCTATGGCTTGCCATGCTATATCCAATGCATTTTAGGAAAAGTATATTTATCTGCTTCACACCACAAAGGTTAGTGTCAATGCAGCAAACATTCTTGACATATAAAGTGTGAATCAGTCCCTGTACAAACTAGTAGAAGTTAAACTTTTGGCTTTTATATATATATTCCCATTTGATGGTATTAAGCTGATTCAGAAGCGATCCTTTCTGAAAATGTGTGCACAATAAGAAGTTGGTGCTATGCATGCACAAGCGGTGACAATGCTTTATTTACTTTATAACCCTAATGAACTGGAAGAATATTCAGTTAGTATATTACAGGCACATTTGCTTAAAAGTGAGCTGTGTTTAATCAAAAGTTACTTTCCTGTTTTTCAAGATAGATTGTGTAGTTTAGCTTTAAATAGCAATCCTCTGGGGCAGAGAGTCCCAAAATTATTTGGCCTACTACCCCTCCCCCCTTTTTTACACAGTGCCCTACTGGAAGTCTACCTTCTTAAAGTTAACAAACAGAAAGATACAGTACAAATTTGCATTATTTTAGGTATCTATATTTCTATCTATTTTCTATTGTACTAGTTTGCTTTCTCTATGATCTTCTTGCAAACAAATAAGTAAAATGGGCTAAACATACTGCTGTTAGGTGGATTTTTAATTGATTAAGCGACTGAAATCACTTATTTCTTTTCATCCTGGAAAGAAGTGAATAGTGGAGAGCTGCAGGGTTCGTTTCTGGGCCCAGTGCTGTTCAACATCTTTATTAATGAAGGTTTAGAGGGCAATTTGCAGATGACACCAAATTGGGAGGGATAGCGAATACTTCAGAAGACAGGAGCAGAATCCACAATAACTTTAACAGATTTAGAGACCTGGGCCAAAACTAAAAGAATGAATTTAAATAAGGAGAAATGTAGGATACTTCACTTAGGCAGAAAAAAAATGAAATGCATATACACAGAATGAGCAATGCCTTTCTCGACAACAGTGATACATGTAAAGAAGATCTTGGAATCTTAGTGAACAACAAGTTGAACAAGAGACAACAGTGTGATACAGCAGGCAAAAAAAAGCCAGTGGGATTTTGGGCTGCGTGAAAAGGGGTATAGTGTCTAGATTGAGGGAAGTCATGGTGGTGCCTCTCTATTCTGCTTTGGTTAGATCTCATCTGGAATACTCTGTCCAATTCTGGGCATCACAGTTTAAAAGAGATGTTGACAAGCTGGAAGGTGTCCAGAGGACAGCAACTAAAATGATCAAAGGTCTGGAGACCATGCTCTATGAGGAGCATCTTAAAGAGCTGGGTATGTTTAGCCTACAGAAGAGAAAGTTGAAAGGCAACATGATAGCCATGTATAAATATGGGAAAGGATGTCATAAGGAAGAGGGAGCAGGCTTGTTTTCTGCTGCCCTGGAGACTAGGATTCAGAGCAATGGTTTCAAATTACAGGAAAGGAGATTCCACCTGAACATGAGGAAGAATTTTCTGACTGTAAGAGCTATTCAGCAGTGGAACTCTCTGCCTCGGAGTGTGGTGGAGGATCCTTTCTTGGAGGCTTTTAAGCAGAAGCTGGTTGGCCATCTGTCGGGGGTGCTTTGATTGTGCTGTTCCTGTATGGCAGGAATTTGGATTAGATGACCTATATGGTCTCTTCCAACTGTATGATTCTATGAGTTTTACCTATATCCTACAACATGTTAAAGAAATACCATATGTTGTTGGCAATTAGACACTTTTAAAGTAATTTTAAAATTACTTATTAAAATCAACCTTAGCAACATTTGCATTGCACACAGAAAATTAGGATAACAGAGGATAATATTAATATGAAAATTACAAATACTATTAAGAATAACCTTAAATGAGACATATGAACCTGGTGCACTCTTATCAATTTATTAATGTTCAGCTCTATTTTTGTCAGCAGCCTGATTTCAAATTTTAAATATTTATTGCACTTGCACTATTATTAACTGCTTGCCACAATTCAGAAACAATCTAAATTAAATTTCATACATGTTGTCTATGTATAATATTATATTTTAAACAACTCCTTACATGCACATATACATGCCTATGCATGCTGGACTTCCCAATAATGCATGACACACTCATCTGCCAACACTTTCTTGTTAAGACCTATTGGCGAACTTCACCACTAATCGGTTATAACTTGCATCTTGTGTGTTCATTTGGAAAATAAAGTAAACACTGGGACTTGAACTGTATGTTACACAACAGATCAAACATGTACATATAGTTTTTAAAAAGAAAATTCTTCTCTCCTTTCTGTATGTCTCCACCGCCCTCTTATTTTCATTCAACACCCACCAGGCCACTACCTCCCCCTGGATTGTTCCAGAGCCCTCCAGCTCCCACTTTGAGAAGCACCGATCTATATGAAATTACTTTACAAAATTCCAGTTAGCCCTGGGGGGCTGCATTTCTTTTGGAAATCAATGCAAAACATGAGGAGAAGGTTGTTTTAGTTCTGTGGTGGCCACAATAACACACAATGACACTTTTATGTCTGTGTTTGAACATTGGATTACAGCTCTATGGACCAAGATTCAAATCCCCACTCAGACGTGGAAGCCCAGTAATGGACCTTGGGCAAGTCACACTCTCAGCCTCAAAGGATGGAGCCGCGGTGGCGCAATGGGTTAAATCCTTGAAGTGCTGACCTGAAGGTTGGCAGTTTGAATCCGAGGAGCAAGGTGAGCTCCTGTCTGTCAGCTCCAGCTTCTATGTGGGGACACGAGAGATGCCTCCCACAGGATGGTAAAACATCTGGGCATCCCCTGGGCAACATCCTTGCAGACGGCCAATTCTCTCACACCAGAAGCGACTTGCAGTTTCTCAAGATGCTTCTGACATAAAAAAAAGCCTCTAAGGAAAGCGAAGGCAAACCCCCTCTGAACAAATCTTACCAAGAGTCACCTTAAGTCTTGTATAAGGTCACATTAGGGTCACTATAAGTCAAAATCAAATTCAAGGCACACAACAATAATAAGTGTACTATTTGAGCATATTTTAACCTATAATCCACCTTGTGTTTTTTCTCAGACCAATTGATCACATAAAATTATTGATTTCCAGTATGAAGTGAACCTTTCACTGTACAAAGTATTTTACAACATTGCTCTTAGTCTTTTCTTATTTCCTTTAGTCATGTGAATGCACAATTGAAAATTTGGAAGGAACCTCAGCAGACATTTAGTTTCCTCTCCTGCAGACAAAGGAAACTGCTACTACAACATTCCCAATAGCTTACTGTCTCGCCTTTGTTTACAAATTTGAAACAATAAATCCAAGTGCTATATTATTATGCATATTGAAAAGACCTGGGATGATTATTGATTTACTAATGATTACTCCATTAATCATAGTAGTTAAAATATTGATTTATTGCTCGCATCTGATGAAACAAAACTAACAATAATAACAAATTGGTGAATGAAGATATGAGACATGGCTCATATTACCTAAGACAACTAAATTCTCTCCAGAATAGCCCATTTGTTGAAAGAAGGGAGGATTTATTAATTGATTGATGGAATGGAAACATTTGTGTTCCATTAATGCATGTTGGCTACTTGCCATTTCTTTTCATTTATTTGGTTTATGTACGTTTTTATTGCTTGCATATTGCTTAAGTTTCCACCTTGGTTAAATAACAGCACTGTTAACATGTAAGGTGAAAACTTTGTGTTTAGTGCTAGATATATCTCTAAGCAAGTTGATCGCTCTCTGAACACAAAGAATCTTATAACAAAAAACCCAGCTTCCAAGCTGGTAGTTAGAATCCTTTTCTGGTAATTTGAGTCATTTGTTGTCATCGAACACGGAAACCCTTGCCTTCAAACTGATCTGACCACAGCAGGAAGTTCCACAGTTCCTGGGAGTATGAGTTTTCCAAGTATCTGCAGCAACAGCTGCAAGAGATTCTTCTTTTCCTCCTTTTCAGATTTCCCCGGCCTCTTTGTAACAATCCCCCTATAAAAAGTATCCTTTTCCGTAACTTTCAACTTTCTGCATGATATATTGTGTCCTTTACTGACTCTAACTCTGCTGCAATGCACCTTCTCTCTCCTGAGCCGCGAAGCCCCGCTGGCTCGGCCACGATGCTCAAGAGGCGTCCTGGGGGGCACAGAACTGTGATCCTTTGAACCACGGATACTGAGACCTACCCGGTTTCAGTATCCGTGACTTAACCGATCGGCTCCGAACCAACGCCATCTTTTTCCCTGATTAATTATAAGACTAACCGCTATCTCATTTTCCACTGAATGGAGTCCTATGCCCCCCAGGTCCACTTTTCCCATCCAAAATTCCCATGTGTAAACCAAAGACCTTTTTAGTGGTCTTGTGGTTCCGCATGACATTGGTGTCTCTGCTGCCATGCCTCCTCACACACCATTGGCTGAGCGGCCAAAGTGAGGCTCGAGCTCTCATTGGACAAGCTCCTCCTGGCTTACTGACATCAGAGCCAATCACAGTGAAGCCAGCTCAGGGGGTGGGCATGGGAAATTTGAATGGGAAAAACTGTATATATTGTGTAATTCCCTGCACAGGAGATATGCCGGCTCCTTTTCAGATTACTGCAGTTGTCATCCTTTCCAGCTGGAATAGAAAATAAACTTCAGTGGCCTTGCTTCATCATGTTGAGATTTATTGGGAAATAAGGATACTTTTATTTGTGCTTATTGTCTCGCCAGGCATAGCGAGCCCTCCTTTTGGGTCTCCGCCGGCCTCTGCTCAGGCAGGGCCCCCTAATATCGTGCTCTCTTTCATTGTGGCTCCTTCCATTTGGAGCAATACAAAACTAATTTCCTCTGTTATTTGTTTGCCTGCCCTTCCACTATTTGAAAACAAGACGTTTTAAAGCTTATACAATGACATTTGTACACTGACGTATACACTGACATTTCTCTAATTTGAATATATCTCATTCTTCCCATCACTGGTTCTCCATTCCACATCTCTTGCCCTGAGCTGTATGTGTTCCCTGCCATGCTGATAAGAAACAGGGAACCTATGGAAAGTAGCCAACCTGGATTTCATCGACAGCCAAACACCCTACAAAGAAGATTTAAGTATCCGCCTGTAATATCTTTAGCAAGCAAGAGTGGGTGGTTTGTAAAACTCGTATATTGATTTCACAATGTGTGAACTGAAGGTGTACTTCTTATGCAGCATCATTTTAGAAATAAGAAGCAATATTTATTCTAACAGTGTAATTTAGAGGGAAATGGATACATGCTATTATTACTAGATGTATTTGTTTTTGACACAATCTTCTCATAATAATGGATGAGCCTTCTGTGCCATGTGGAGTCATGTGATTTGGAGCAATTAGTTTCCTTACCTTGAGTCAGGATGTACTTACAATCTGTGGTCCATGGAGCACCAGTGATCCCCAAGAACTAAAATATAGTCTACGGCCTCACCACTACTACACTGTTGTAAAGAGAATGACTGGTCTTGTGAAATGAGACAGTGGGGATGTCAGGGGGGGGGGGAGGGTTAGGGTTTTGTGACTACCCACGAAAGGTGAAACAAGCCTCCTGACTGTTGCTTCTCCTCCTCCTCCCTCCCCCTGAGTAGCGCCATTCCATGTGGCACCTGGAAGTGGGGGCACCTTGGTATCTTCGTTTTTAGGTCTGTTCCTGTTGTTATTTGGGGTACTGATTCAGAAAATTGCATTGGATACACCACACCAGCTCTAGATGATTAAATATGGTTTTCTGTGGGTGAGCAGATGGTAACTACTGGCTGGCGTATGTTCTGTATCAGAAACTAGAGCTGATGTGGTCTAGCCAATGCAATTTTCTGAATCAGCACTCCAAAAAACCAACCCGAATCTAAAATTGACCAAAAACTGATTCATAACCCTTTTAGTACTAATGTTGGAGAGTGGTCCCTGGTAAAAGTCGTCCCTGATTAAAAGAAGTTGGGAACTACTGACTACAATTAATGAAGTTCAACACCAATTTAAATGCCCTGGCTCCATGCTATGCAATCAGGGGAGCTGCAGTTTTTAAACCTTCTCTGCCAGAGAGTTCTTGCGCCTCATCAAACCACAAATCCCAGGATTTCATCACTTGGAGCCATGGCAGTTAAAATGGTGCCAATCTGCATTAATTCTATGTTGCAGATGCACCCCCAAACCATTAATGGAGCTCACCTATTTATTTATTTATTTATTTATTTGAGTTGTATACTGCTACTCCCAATTTGGCTCGGAGCGGTTTACAGCAGTACATTAAAACAATACAATTAACTTTAAAATACAATAAAAACAAGAACAGACATAGTCCCGAGTTATTCACCCATCAAAAGCTAGATCGGGTTTCAATTGGCAAGGCATTCCATAAATAAGGGGCCACAATCGAGAAGGCTCTCTGCCTAGTAGAGAGCAGATGATAAGTCCGGATGCTGGGGACTTCAAGCAAATTTTGATCTTCGGACCGAAGTAATCTCTGGGGTTGGTAGGGGGATAAGCGGGCCCTCAGGTACGCCGTCCCCAGATCACATAAGGCCTTAAAGGTTAATACCAGCACCTTGAAAGTAATCCGGTACTCAATCGGTAGCCAGTGCAGCTGTTGTAGAATTGGGGTGATACGACACCTCGACGGCACTCCGGCGAGAAGACGAGCCACCGCATTTTGCACCAGCTTCAGTTTCCGGACCACTGACAAAGGTGGTCAAGCCTCAAGATGACCGTCGCCTGGATCACCGTAGCCAGGTCGTTCCTAGATAGGTCGGGAGCCAGTCGCCTAGCCTGACGTAGATGGAAAAATGCAGATCAGCTCACAGCAAAGACCTGGGCCTCCATTGTGAGCAGAGGGTCCAATAAGACACCAAGACTTTTTACAGAAGATGACGGACATAGCGTCTCACCATCCAGGGTAGGCAGCTGGATCTCCCTCCCACCCAGACGGCCCAGCCAAAGGATCTCTGTCTTTGCTGGGCTCACCCTCAACCTCAACCTACTACTTCATCTCACTAGAGAATGAATTCATTTAAATCTAGTTTCTGCCTCCTGCAGAATTCTGGGGTTTGTAGTTTAGGGATGCCGATAAAGGCTCCTCCCTAAATTGCAAACCCCAGAATTCTGCAGGAGGCAGAAACCGGATTTAAAGTGGATTCATTTTCTAGGAAAGTAGTTCTCAACCTGTGGATCCCTAGATGTTTTTGGCCTTCAACTCCCAGAAATCCTAACAGCTGGTAAACTGCCTGGGATTTGTATTGTGGAAGGCTTTCATGGCCGGAATCTCTGAGTTGCTGTAGGTTTTTTTGGGCTATATGGTCATAGTCTAGAGGCATTTCTCCTGACGTTTCGCCTGCATCTATGGCAAGCATCTTCAGTATAGGTAGTGAGGATGCTTGTCACTACCTCTGAGGATGCTTGCCATAGATGCAGGCGAAACGTCAGGAGAAATGCCTCTAGACCATGACCATATAGCCCGAAAAAACCTACAACAACCCTGCCTGGGATTTCTGTGAGTTGTAGGCCAAAAACATCTGGGGACCCCAGGTTGAGAATAGGATAATAACCCTTTGCAGGAAGCATTTTCAGCCAACAGATGGCTTTCCAAGCTTGGATTCTTCGAAGCAAAAAAAGGCCTGGCCGCTAAGGGCGCTGCGGTGCTCCCATCGCTGTGCACCTCGCGCTCCTGCCACGAGGGGGCCGCGTGCCGAAGGGGAGCGGCGGGGAATGAAGCAATCAAGCAGCAAGCAATCCGCCTCAGTTTTAGAACGTTTCCCATTGGCCCGATATTCGGTAACCAATGAACAGCCCGCTCTCTTGTTTGCGTCCCTTCAATATGAGCCAATGGAGGCTGCTCGGGCGCGGCCTGGCAGCCAGTAGAGAGGAAGAGCTACTCTCGTCCGGCCAATGAGAGTCGAGCGAAGTCTGGGGCGGGACCTCGGCTGCAGGAACCAATAGAATGGCGAGGAAGGGATGAGGCGGAGGGGGTGGAGGCGGTTGATGCCAGAGACACGTACGGCTCGTTGAGGAACGGTGGCAGCTGTTCTTGTGGCGGTGACAAGAAGAGCCTCCGCAGCAGGTAAACACCGCGGCTTGCTCTCTCTCTGAGAGAGAGAGAGAGGCCTACTTCCGGTTACGTCTCCGTAGCAACCCAAGGCCTGCCTTCTTTCGGGTGAGGCCCCTCACTCTTTTTTTCAAAGGGGGGGCGTCTCCTCTCCCCCTGTATCCGCCCCTCCCAATCCGGAAATGCCCCCAAAGGGGAAGGCAAAAGGTGGGGTGTTTTGTTTACGCGACAGGCCGTTTCGTGAGGGGAGGAGGAGGAGGGGGCGTTCTGGGCGCTGACGTCATACCCCTCGCCCCCAACCCTTTTCTCTCTGGCCCCTCCTCCCGAGTGGGCGGGGCCTCTCTCGGACGCTGGGGAAAGCAATGGCGCCGCCTTCCCCTCCCGCGTCGCTCTCTTCCGTGTCCCTGGGTGGGCGCAGGGCAGGCCATTCAGGGAAAGGCGGGGGAGGAGGGCAGAGTGGGCCTGTCCCACCTGTGTAGCCCAGGTCTCATTTTTGTTACTGTCACCACCATATTGACTGTCTATGTATGTGACTTTAACTCACCTGCCCATTTTAGGCGACCCCATGAATGTCATAATGTTTTCTCAAGTCAAGGAATGCTCGGAGATGGTTTAGCCACTTTCTCCCTCCGAAATATAAGACCACGTACAAATTTCAGAGAGTCATTACCCCCAAATCAAGGGAGCCAGATACTGCCTGCCCCATAAAGCCATCAGCGCCCGGTGGGAGATCTCCTTTATATAGGTTTGTCTTGAAATTCCCAGTGACTTCAAACTACCTGTTGACTTATAGCAACCTATACTTTTCATAGGGTTTTTGAAAGCAAGGATTACTCAGAGGTTGTCTTACAGTTCCTTCCTCTGAAATACATAACTTGCAGCGCCTAGTGTTCCTTGGTGGTTTTTGAGGGGATTGGGTTCCTACACTGGTTCTCCTATTTTGTCCTACAACTCCCAGGAATCCCAGCAAGTTTACCAGTTATTAGGATTTCTGGGAGTTGAAGGCCAAAACATCTAGGGACCCACAGGTAAAGAACCACTGCTTTAGGATATTTCAACTGCCCTGCCTCATGACGTGCTTGAAAAAATATTGAGTCCTGCTAAGAAAGTAGTTTTGCTTTCAGTCCCACACACTTGAGGGGGTGGATATGAAAGGGAAATACTCTCTAGTTGCAGGGTACAAACTTGAAAACAGAATTGTCTAATCTCTTTCGGTTTCCCTTGCATTCTTCATGATGTTCTGCTTTCACGGCTGTATTGCCCAACCCTCTTCCTGTTACTTACTTTTTTTTGCCAAAACACACACACAAGTGTACGCACACACTCAAAGTACGTGAAGAAATTGCCTGCATGTGACAGGTATCTGAGTAAAAAGTTTTTGTGTGCTTCCTATTGTTCAGAAATGCCTACTGTGCATCAAGTTCCGAGTTGACCATAAGCTGTGTCTGTCATGTTTCTTACTGAAAAGGAAAGGAACTACTGAAGACATGTTGTCCTGTACTTCCTAGTAAAACTTAGTTGGTTGCTGCCTTCTAGCCAGACATTCTTAACTGTTGCACAGCCACTAGCTTATTTAGTTTGAAAAATTAAAAGAACAGATATGAAGTCCAAGGATACTTTTTGAGCAAACCATATGCTGGGTTCCATGTTTCTTCAAATGATTGTTTTCTCAGAAAAAAAAAAACATTAACAACATTCTTAGCAATTAGAACCTTCATTTTAGATGAAGGTAGCTTTTGCCCATCTGCCACCCTTATTTATTTATTTACTTTATTTGTATACCGCTCCTCTCAGCCCTTAGGCGACTCGGAGCGGTTAACAGCAACAGTTTCAGTATACAAAGTACAAGGTTATTGGGTATTTAAAAGCAATCATATAACAAGTTAATTAACAGTAAACATCAATACAACAATATATCAATACATCAATATAACAAATCCATCAGATCTCATCACTAGAATCAGAATCCAGTCTCGTTATCCATTATTCCATGTTCTGCTAATCAATCAGTTGCACTGCTTAGTCAAATGCCTGTTCAAACAGCCAGGTCTTTACTTTCCTCCGGAATGTCAGTAAGGATGGGGCCGATCTGATGTCTGCAGGGAGGGCGTTCCACAGCCGAGGGGACACCACTGAGAAGGCCCTGTCTCTCGTCCCCACCAGGCGTGCTTGTGAAGCTGGCGGGACCGAGAGCAGGGCCTTCCCAGACTATCTTAATGTCCTAGCTGGTTCATAGACACTTGGGACCAAAAACATTGACTGTGGTAAGTGGGAGTCGCAATCCTAAATGCCTCGTAGGAAAGGTTTCAGAACATTCGCAATACACAGACTAAACTTTTGGAAATCGTTCATGGGATATTGAAATAATCCAAGTTCATTTGCACATACAAACATATATCATTTGAGTGTTTGTGGTATGTGTTTATGGCTTATCTCTTCTGCTTTTTTGGAATAGGGCTTTTAGTACAGTACATGAGTATTTTAGGCAGACCTGAGATTTTACACCCATATCCAGAACAACAGGAGACAATTGAATGGGGGGATATCTGGTGCACTAATATGTCCAAGTGAAATAGCAATGACATTTGTATTTTCAAATGTTACTCAGTTTTCAAAAGCTTGGGGGTGTTCTGGTGGAGTAGGCTAGGGAACCTGCAACATTTACAGGTGGTTTGAGGGCATTGAAAAAATCATACTCGCTCCAAATTAAAAGCTTATTTACAGGCTTGTGAATGAGATTTCGGATTGCTAAAGTGGTTTGGGGACCAAATATGTCATACCACCTTCACTTCTTCACCTTGATTTAGAAATTAAGCATTGTAGCCAGGCACAACATGGCCTTACTTTGTCTCCCTCCCTGCTTGGATTATTAATGAAGCCAGTTTCTATGGTAATATGTTACAAATCCAAGCTGTCCACACCCTTTGACGTTTTTAGATTTGCCTACAGAAGCTGAGTGGGCCAATTGCTTTGTGTGCAGATTGTTAAATGTTCTAGAACTGACGTTCTCGAATTCCAGTTGTTTAATGAGACGTGCTGAGCTTTCAATGGCCATGAGCCTTTCATTAAACTAATATAAGAAAAGGCATTGGATCATTCATGTTGAGTGTCGACACAGCATATGTACCTTCTGTGAGATAGTCACCTCACTTTCCCTGTGTGCCCATTACCTTTTTCCTCAGTGGTGGTCAAGTGGAGAACAGTATGATGTTCTAATCACAAGCCCCTTCCTGAGCTTGGGATAATTTGAAATAGGCTGCCTGTTGCTTGGACAGATGCCTGAGTGCAGAGCGAAAGTATTGAAGAACTTGACTGTAGAGTGAGTGGGAAGGGCTTGTTATTTGGGAAAGAGCAGCACAGAAATTTGGCCCATGGAGCAGCCTGCTGATGTAGAATGTCAATCTTGTAATCTTTTTTTTTATTTTACAATTAATGGTTTGGGTATGGTTTTATGGTTTCAGTGTTGCTCTGTTCTGATGTGCAGGAAGCATATTTCTTTCTGGGATTGACTAAAAATGAGGAATTAAATGCATGAAAAATGTATTATGAAGCATTAGTCCCACAGAGGTGAGATACTAGACCAAGTTGATTTGGGGGCTTGAAAAGTGAAGGAAGCTGTGACAGTAGCTTTTGAAAATTGTCTATAATACTCCTGGAGTCCCAGTTCCTGGAGAAAAGGCAAGAGATAATATGTGGCCATTTTCTCCTGTGTTAAGAAGCCTCCTTTCCAACCCAAGAGTTTCTATCAGCAAAGTTCTGGTACAGAACTTCAGTGTTGGGTTTCTGATGTCATAGTGGCCCCGTGACTTTATGATGTTCTAAGACATTTTCTGGCGTTGCTTTGTTGTCCTGCCATATGGTAGTGTGAGCTTAAACTTCTGCATTTTTAAAGGGGGTTCTCTAAGGGAGGGAGGTGCTTCCTCCCTCCCTCCCTCCCTTTTTTTGATAGCAAGTTCCTGTGAGAGGATGCTGATGGTAGAACATATACATTCTCTGACAGTGTCATCCAGGGCTAGCCCTTGGGGTGAAAGGTTGTAGGTATGACTCTGTTATCTGGTTATTCATTGATAAGTGAGGGATTCTAGCACTCAAGTTCATTCTTTAACTTGGTTTAGGAAGGTAGTGCCAAGTTACAGATTTGCTCTCTGCTGAGATATTGCTTTGCAATTTTTATATTCTGTTGTGATTTTGCTTAAACATAGAATCCAACATAGATTAACATTTGATTATTAGTTTTTGCCCAATGAACTCCAAGTAGTAGTTGTTGAGGGCTGTTACTTAAAATTAGTAGTCTTTGTAATTGAACTACTATTGAAAAAACGAAAACACCCTACAGCCTTTGGAAGACAAGTCTTGCTCAATGTCTTCTTCTAAAACAGTAGGGTCTTTCAGTATTTAAAGGATTGTGATTATCTGCTGTTTAGAATGTTTCAGTGTTCATGACTCCCTCTGATCATTCTTGCAGCTCTTGGCTTAGCCTTTGCTTGATGATGGTTTTAAAATAGAGTTACTTGATATCAGTACACAGGCTAATTTGTCATTAGATATTTCCTTTACTTTGGGGCAGTGAAACTGCAAAATAGCTTTTAATAATTTGTAAAAAGATTTGAAACAAGGCCTTGTGTTTCTGGAAGTTAGTTAGCCTAAAATTATATATAGGGGGAGAATATTTGTCGCATTCTGTGTTGTCATCCGTGCGTGCCTTTCTGGTGATCCATGGGAACACAGTGACAATATGGCAAATTTGTGCACCTGGTTCTGCAGTTGAACTCTCTTTTCTCCCAATTAAGAATTGGAAATACTACTTTTTGTTTCCCTTCGCCACTGAAAAGAACAAAAATATTGAAGAAAATATCACCATGCATAAAACTATTGAAATTGATGAGGATGTTTAAACATTATCAGATAAAGAAGGCAATGCCTTTTGCTAGCTATTGACATATTATAGCGTTAGAGCAGTCAACTAATTTCCCCATAAAACTTGACCACTTCTAGACTGCTCCCTCATTAGCCTGATCTTTGACTTGTGCCTTTCATGTGTAGGAATGTCCATGCTGGAAAAAAAAGTACTAAAATTGAATAAATGCTTTAGTCAGAAGAAGAAGAAATGTTTATCAAGTGATCTGTAGGAACTCACAATTTCTGAATGATTGGCAAAACAAATTTTGAGAACCATCTGTTTTCTAACATCTATTATATCACTTGAAGAGGTGCTTATTTGAGGATTATTTTTCTTAAGTTAGAAAGATGCTGAGCAGATTTCAAACTTCTAGAAACTATTTTAATTCCCAAAATCTACTCAAGTCTGGCATGTAAGATATATTCATAACTACAGAGTTCGAACAACAAAATGGAGTGATACTAGAAACCACTCCTTCCATACCAAAATCCACTGCAGGCAGTGCCTATTCAGTAGCCTGGGTGCGATAATTGTGTTGTTGCTCTTGCTAGGCAGTTGGGAGTCAGAAATCTTGCTGAACTACAAATTATTGAAAGATGTTCAAATGTATCCAAATGTACCTCCGGTTCTTCTCTTGTTAGATAATACTAATTGACAGGAAGATCTCCCATATGCTAAATGAACAGGTATTTACTCTATCTGAAGGTGTGCTTTTATTTGTGCTTCATAATCTTTGTAAAAATAGTTAATGCTTTACTTTCATCTATTTTATTTCATGTTTAGGGACTGGTAGATCAAATAGTATAATGTATTTGTGTATTGCTTTTGCTCAGATTTATTCTCATTCAAAAATAGGATTCCAGTTTATTTCTAATCCGGTTTGTTGAACTGAATAGCATCTGAGTCATATTCTCTGTGGGGAAAGTTTCAGACCCAGTTTCTGGTAACCCTTTAAATGAAAGGCTTAGACCCCTTCCACATAGCTGAATAAAATCCCACATTTTCTGCTTTGTACTGGAGTATATGGCAGTGTGATCTCAGATAACCCAGTTCAAAGAAGATACTGTGGGAATTTCTGCCTTGGGTTATATGGCTGTGTGGAAGGGCCCAGAGAGAGGCTTTTCTGATAGCAGGGAATGGCATCTGCTTGAGTCTTTAGAAAGCATCCTCTGTTGTGGATTAAATTGGACTGATCTAGATGAATGTGTGGCTCTGCAAATATTTGTGGCTGGCCAATAGAGTTGTCATGGGGTTTGTGAACTCTTCCTGTTGTGACTTCAAGGATTAGTTTAACCTGTGAACTAACACGCTATGCTGACTGGATGAGTGGGAGTGACTGGATATCTTACAGGTACCTCTCAAGCCTCAAGCTGTTGTTCTAAAATCTTTATATTATCTAATTATTGCCACCTCGTAGTCTGGCATGTTTTGAGCCTTTAACAAAAAGATGGAAGGCTTTCAAGTCAGAGATATGTCCCTATGGAAATTGCAGTCTAAATGTTTCATCATATAAAGTATCTCTGGGCCTCCTTGAGCCAATCCAGCTTTTGTCTTGAACGGTTCTTGGCATGCATGTAGGATATATACAAGCAAAGCCTGTGCCATTCTCCACATTTCTTCTAGTCCAGCATGGTCTATTTTGATGCCCTAGTAGGCATTCCCATTAGCATTGGCTACTGTGAGCAGCGGCCACTTGAATTTACATGTGCTTCCGCATTCTGGCTAGTTTTTTCAGGTCAAGCTTTTGTTAAGGGTGTTAGTTTTTCACAACTCTAGCCTTTTTTTGGATAATAATTTTGGGATGTGTCTTTCTCACTTTACATATAGATATATAGATATCTGTTGGCAGAGCAGCCTTTAAGAGTGGAGAAAAGCCTTCTGTCAGGCTTTCTTTTCTATTCCAGGCCAGGACGCATATGATCCTTGCTCATACTTGAAATGGCAAGAACTCTGAAGCTTTGCTGTAGTTTTCTCTTCTTTTTGGGATCTGAACTGAGCCTTTTGCTCCTGGGCCTGGGATTTGAAGTCTAGACTTAAGTCACAGTGCAACATGAGTGTGTATGCATGTACGCACTTTAACACACTTTAACATTAGTCCGATTCATATCAAAACTGGCAAACATTCTTCTCCTTTATGATATATCAATTTAGATCTTTTTCTGAATCTGTAGAAATCAAAATACAACAATAAACATCCAAAAGCAACTTCCTGGATGGGACAAGTGCCAGCCTGGCAGCTTCAGTCTTTGCCAAAAGAGGACGTGTCATTGTGTTTCTCCATTTTGAAGGTGGATATGATGCTTGCAAGCTCACCTTTCTTTGCCAACCAATGCAGGCCTGCCTTTCAGGCTCGTCCCCAAGCCTGCTGACCTGCATATTCACAAATAAGGAGCCAGTTGCTAAACTGGTTTCTTCTAAGGGAATTTGAAGCAATCACTAGTTATAAGGCTAGAGCCAGTATAACAAGAATAACTTCTTATGGTGCTTTTATTGAGAGAAAGCACAGTATGTATTGGGCATTTCACATTGTAGCACTTGGTGGGTAAAATTCCTGTGAGCACTAGATCCTGTCTACTCTTGGAAGTTAAGCAAGGTTAGTACTTTGGATGGGAGACCAATGAATATTGGCTATATTTCAGATGAAGGAAACTTGTATTTCTTGCTTAAGAAACCCCTTTGAATTTCATGAGTTTATCCTAAGTTGACAGGCAATTTGAAAGCAGCTAAGGTCAAGCAACACAATATAGAAGGAAGGAATCCATCCTCGATAACTGGGGAGCTACAGATTGCACTTGGGCTGTGTGAGGTGTTGTACCTCCACCCCGTCCTTGCCTAAGGAGGTCATTAAAGGTGTTAATGAGTACTTCTCAGCATCAGAATTGCAAAGCAACCATCTCTTGGGACTCCATTTCCTCCAGGAGCCAGTTGTTAGCCTTGTAACAGCTTGCAACAATTGCACCATATGTGCAAAGCAGACTGGGATGCCTGTGAAACTACGGCAGCCACTCTTGCATCTTCGCACCAGGACAAAACAGCAGCTTTTGGATCTGGCTGGAGAGACCAGAATAGAAAACACAGACCTTTTCCTCTCAGCACTGGTATCTCTTAAATCATTTTACAAAGATTCTGGTTACTCTAGTATTTCTGTTACTGAATATTTTTATTTTGCCTCTTCTCATCTCTCTGAATATCTGAAATATCATGAGGTAAATTTCTCTCTAACCAGAGAAGGAAGGTTGGATAGAATGAGATAATTCAATTTGACATGTGCGTTTATTCCATTACTTGTAAGCAGCAACTGGACTTTGCGTATGGAGGAAGGCTTGAATCTTCTATGTTTCATTATCTGATTCTTCTTTGCCATTGAGCAATCTCTGACTTCCCCTCTGGTGTTTAATATTTTTGCACCCTTCTTCCCGACTGCTCTCCATGAACAGAAAGGCTATTGATTTGTGTTTTCATCATCTTTGTTAACTCAGAGAAATTCCAGTATTATTTGCAAATGACTTGAAAATTCTTCTGCTGAGAGGGAGGACAATAAGAACTTTGAGGGCAAAATCCAGCATTTCTGAAGTCATGGAGCATTGGGTCCTTTGCTGGGTTGGTTTAGGCAAGCAGGCAGGAGGGGACTTGGTATGCATTCTGAGAGAGATAGATGTCTATAGTTGTTAGGTAATGCATGGAACATTCTGGAGAAGAGCTCTGTAAATATCTCCCATTGAGGTACTTTTATATTTCTTTCTTGCAGATTGTGTGTTTTGACATCTGAAGAGTTGTGTCAACCTACTGCCTAGCAGAATGGATGTTTTCAACCGGAACATAAATTTTGATGCCCTCTTCAAATTCTCCCACATGTGAGTAGTCCCTTGGCTTTCTTAATATCTCTGTGTGCCATTTGTCATTCGAAGATTTGTTGCTTTTTGGTGTCGTTGGGATCTTGTATGGCCTTGAGATCAGTCCTTTAATGCAAGAACTGGAGGATGGTGTTTCAAGAGGCAAATAAGGCATTTCAGCTTCCAAGTTGGGGAGAGGGCCTTCTGTTCAGGATTTGACTAAAACCTAAAATTCAAGGTAATTGATTATGTCCAAATACAAAGGCAATTCTTCAGTCGCCTATATAAATGAAGCAATATATATTTATTTCTTACAGAGCATTTACTATTTTGCATTTTGTCAGTTGTGGGAAGGACAGTCGTCTTAAGGATTTTCTTAGCCTGTGAGACTATCCTTGGTTTTCCTTTCTATCCCATGCCTCCCAGTTCCTGAGACTTCTGCAGATACTGCCTTGATGTTTCTGGACTTGAAGGATTAAGACTTTTTAGAATGGAAAAAAGTTTCAAATGGAGCTCTGTGTTCTTAATCTGAAAGCTGAAACTCTCGCTATGGTAAACTTGGTACTTATCATCACCCTGGTCAGCCATATACCATGATCATGTTCCATGCTTCCTCCTTTTAAAAGTTCACTTAGAGGGCTAGACAATGTTTCAGTGAGAAGTCTGGAAAGTTTGCATTGTGTCACTTCAAATCTGTCAGGGCTTGTCTGTATTCTAAAAGGGAATGGAGTTTGCAAAGTCAACAGGCTCCTGGATCCCCACTTCTGTTTGGGATGGCTTCATGCCATTGTTAGGAACATGTAATGTACAGAAGCATGGCAATTTTTTGTGTCCCAAGAGCATCACAGTGATAAGGCCCTTGGATTTTTTTTCCTGCTTTGCTAGATCCTGGGTGTCTCTTTGGCTCTCCACTTGGTTTTTGGGATACCTTCTGATACTATTTCCCCAGCAAATAATTTCTTGACCTGAAAGGATTTTAAGCCAGGGAAGTCCTGGCAAAGTGGCTTAAAAGTGTTTACTTTTCACTAAGTTAATCCCTGACAAATCAAGTCTAGTTTATTCTGAGTCCTTTGCTGAGTGTGGGAACTGGTGAACAGCCAACTGAGGAGTGACTGTGTTTCAGCACACTGGAGTTGGTAGCAGCGCTGACTCTTTTTCCCCTTGTCTCCTGCAGCTCTGCATCAACCCAGCAGCATCTGAAGAAAGTGTATGCTAGCTTTGCGCTATGCATGTTCCTAGCAGCAGCTGGAGCCTACATCAATGTGGTGACTCAGTTGGTGCAGGTAAGAGCACTCTGGGATTGCTCCTACAAACACGATTGGCCATTGAAACATGGATCACCCCCCCCCCCCCATATGCACCTCTATCCCAAAACTAGAAGTAGGTTCCTTTAAGATCTACTTTTGGATTCTTTTGGCAATAGTGATGTGTGTCATCAATTGCTTTTGGAGTGGGAATTGGTATTTGGACCCACTGTCCATGTGAGCAGTCCTACAAATGTGTTTGCAAAGCAGGTGCCACTGCATATGACACAAAACTAGAGTTCAAGTTTATTCTGACTTGTGGCAGGCGAAGGTTCCCCTATCACAGGTTGTTGATAGAAGGAAGGAGGTGGGAGTTCTAAGTCTAACAGCAATTGAGCACTATCTCCACATTTTCCTAAATAAATGTAAATCTGCCTTAAAGTCACCTGAAAATTTTAAATTGTTCAAATCCTAAGACTCAGGTTGTGTTTCTAGAATGTCTTGCTCAAATTGTGCCCACATTAACTTCCATCTCCCCCACCCCCACCCCGACATCCTCAACTTTTATCTTGCAGTTTGGCCTGCTGACTGGCCTGGGAGCATTGGGTCTTATGATCTGGCTGATGGCCACACCACACAGCCGGGAAACAGAAGAGAAACGACTGGGCATGCTAGCAGGCTTTGCTTTCCTCACTGGTATGTGCTCCTCAGTGGATGATTACAAGGGGTTAATTTGTGTTAATGTTCAAATTGGGGGTTTCCACAAGTGAGGGGCAAATAGTTTGTTTCTGGATACCTTCAGAGCAACTGCTGTGGGGTCTGAGGCTGATGGCTGTGTAATGAATGCACCTGCATAGGCTCAATGGCCTTAGGTTGCTCAAAAAGGGAAAGGACTTTTCATCAACACTTTATGAAAGAGGAAACCCAGAGTTATTCAGAAGACTACAACAGTGACGTCTCGATTCCTATTAAATGGTAATTTCTTACAAAGGTTTCATAAGACCCTTAGGTGTGTTCTAAATATTAGGATTTTCTCAGCCTTTCTGTCTTGATTTTGATTGTGGATGTCAATTTGAGAGCCACAAAAAAAAAATCACCCAAAGTTGTCCTTTGTTCTTCCAGGAGTCAATCTAGGACCTCTGCTGGAGATGTGCATTGCTATCAACCCTAGGTAAGAACAAAAAGCCTAGACGTAACTACCTTGTTTCATGCAATTCTAGTTCTCAAAAGTGCTTCTTCAGCAGATTGTCAGGGACTGGACCACTATTTTCCCCCACAGAAAACTGAACGTTTATAATTGAATCTGAAAGTTAGCCAATCATGTTCATTTAAAAGCCAAAGGTTTAAATTTCTTCTCTATCTCTGGCTCATTTGTTTTCTTAGTTACATTTCAAACCCACATTCTTTCGTTGAGCTCAAGGCAGGCCACATGGCTCACCTCTGATCTACTTTATCTTTCAACAACCCTGTGAAGGAGGTTGGCCTGAGTAAGCAGCTGGCCCAATGTCACCTAGTGAGTTACATGGCTCAGTGGGATCTGAACCTGGATTTTACAAAACCAGTTCAACATTTCACGACTGGCCAAAAGGCTGCCTATTTCCAACTTAGCTTCAATGTAACGCCATCTCAAGACCAGAGAGAAGTTAATTCATGTCATGGAGTACACAGGGGATGTTGCAAGCCCCATGTAAACTCCTTAAAGGTCTGTAAAGGTCATCTCTGTGTCTGAATTAACACCTGTGGGAACATAACTCACGTTGCCTTCTCTATTCCCCCTCATTGCAGCATTATCCCAACTGCTTTCCTGGGCACAGCTGTAATCTTCAGCTGCTTCTCTCTGAGTGCCCTGTATGCCAAGCGTCGTGCCTATTTGTACCTTGGAGGTAAGGATCAGTAAAGCTTGGAAGTGAGGATCAGTCCACACTCTCCCTGTTCTCCCACCTGGGAGAAAACATGTCCAAATGCAGTGTTTTGTTCATTGTGGTTCTCATTCTCTTTTTGCAGGTGTCCTGTTTTCTGGCCTTTTCCTGATGCTTTTCTTCTCCCTGATCAACATTTTTGCAGGCTCCACCTGGCTCTTCACAGTGAGTGGCTCTTGCCTTCTATCAGTTCAAAGCAGATAATGTGGCAGTGTAGAAGGGATCCGAGTTTCTCATGAGGCAGGCTGGCTTGAATGTTTCTTTGGATACTGTTTTGGTGTCATTTAAAAAACTGCATAAGAAGAAGTCAGTATCAGTACCAATAGTATCTATTTTATTAGTGTCTTCACTTTCAGTCCTGACTGACCAATCAATCTTTATAGCTACTTTCTTCTCTCTGGCCCAGTTTCCACACTTGGACATGCTTCCTCTATTCCAAGAAGCAAAGAGGCCAAGACTACTTATGGGAAATATGGGCACAACCCGTTGTTATTTATTTCTATCCCGCTTTTCTTCCATGGGGGGACTCACAGCAAATCCTTCTGGATTAATAGCATCTTCTGACCCGTTCCTTGAAGGAGCGGTTTAATTTTTTCTCCCATAAATTACTCCCTTCAAAGATTTCACTTTCTGTGGCCATGGAAGCTTCTCTTCAATTTTTACCTGGTCCAAACACAGCTGGCCCTGGTGCTTATCCACACACTCAGCCAGTGGTTTGATCTGATCTAAGTAGCCATCTCCATTTCTTTGAGGTTTGAACAGCTGCCTGCAACTTCTGTTTTGCCTATTCAGTGTTCTTAGTCAAAATTGGTCTTTGTTCCATAGGGTACTCCCTTATTCCTTATCTAGGCCTTCCCACAGAGAGAGAGAGAGAGAGACTATTGGTCAGAGAAGATTCTCCATACACTTTGGTATCATACAATGATAGATACATAGACAAGCATCTCTGGCGAGAGCATACTACCTTTTATTGTTCCTATTTACCCTCTAATCTAATGCCCGCACTATCATTTGGCTTATTACAGGCATTTATCTTTTACTAGTGCCTTAGCTACTCTGATTCTCTTTGTCAACTTCCACAACTTCATTCCTGTCTTCATCATTCTTTTTTTAGTACAGTGATGTCTTGAAACAGTGGTTCTCAACCTGTGGGTCCTCAGATGTTTTGTACTTCAACTCCCAGAAATCCTAACAGCTGGTAATCTGGCTTGGATTTCTGGGAGTTGTAGGCCAAAATACCTTGGGACCCACAGGTTGAGAAACCACTGTTTTGAAAGATCCAGTACGTTCATAATTGCTTCCTTCTTATAACTTACAGGAAATTGATACGGTTGATAGCAGCAAAATCTCATTGTAGCAAAATTCAATTTTTATCCCAGAGTTGGCAAGCTTATCCTAATACAGTTTATGATGGCAATTGTCAAGTGTCTGTATCTAGCTTTTTATTTACCCCACAATTTTTAAATAGTAAAGTCTGTTACTTCATTTTTTAATCAGTTCCCTATGTTAATTTAATACACATCATATTACTTGTACATACTATGAAAAATTTCAGATCTTCTTCCTTTGTATAATTCTGCCCTAGATAGTTTTGGAGATGAACAAGGAACTATAAATGCTAAAGGCTTATATTTTCCTCAACATCTGATAGATCAACAAGTTTTGTCTGCACATTTTGAGGTGTTATTTTTCCATTCATAAAGACTAGAGCCCTGGACCTTTTCACATTCAGAATGGATGCTAAAATGCTTAGGGTGCTGATTTCTTTGCTTAATGCCATATTATGCCATGGATACCTCAAAACCTGGGATAAAGCTTTATGAGCTCTCAGATTAAAACATATCCTTCACTGGTAGTACAGGCATTTTGAGGAAATTGATTTAAATGCCCTTGACAAATTGATTTCTTCCTTTCAGGTTAATCTCTACATTGGACTTATGGTGATGTGTGGCTTTGTGCTGTTCGACACTCAGCTCATAATTGAGAAAGCTGAGAATGGAGACAAGGACTACATCTGGTGAGTGTATGGAAGCTGGTGCCTGGATATCAGTCCTAGATTTCTGTAGGATAGAAGGCGAGATGCACTGTGGACAGAGAAGCTAAGATGGAATGGGAAAAGAGCTAGGGGGTGGGAATAGCAAACTAGTCTCCACAGCATTGGGCTCAACATGCGAAAGGCAGTATCTTTGTTGTCCAGAGCACTGAATAAAAGCAGAATAAGCTTGCATTGTACGATGAAGGTTACAATATTACCTAGCTAAGGGTACCGAAAATCATCAAAGCAACAAGCTATCAAATGGAGCGGAAAGTCTGGAGTGGAGTAGATTGTGTCTCTTGCATTAGAAGCCTCTCTAGATCTTATTTAATACATTTAGATGGAAGGCCTAATTTAGCAAGATTCCTTCTGGTCTAACATTTATAGCTTTATGCAGCAGTTTAAAATCCCTTCTTTCTCTCTCTGGCAGGCACTGTGTGGATCTCTTTCTGGATTTTGTCAACATCTTCCGAGAACTCATGGTCATCTTGGGCATGAACGAGGTTAGTCGACATTTTGGAGTGGTTAGATCAGTAGCTCTCAACCTGTGGGTCCCCAGATGTTTTGGTCTTCAACTTCCAGAAATACTAACAGCTGGTAAAGTGACTGGTATTTCTGGGAGTTGCAGGCCAAAACACCCAAGGATACACAGATTGAGAACCACTGGGTCAGATGGTCAGAATGAACGTTGCTGCTGTGGGACAAACAGAAGGCTATGTCCACAGCCTCAGCTGGGCCTCCTCTTCTGAGGAGAAGGTTGTTCTTCACCTGCCAAGTGAGGAAAATGAATGCAGTGTGACTGGGATCAAGGCAGGAGAGTGGCCCCCTAACTGACACTTTTAGACAGGCATCCTGCACAGAATTTGGCAGGAGCTCCTCATCCCTTACCCATAATATAGCAAATTTGATTTTCATGTGGCCAAGAAATAGAAAAATAAAACCTTGGCCACAGGTTCACGATATAAAAGCATGAGAGATGGGTAGAAGGAGAGGGAAATAGAAGGGAAAGGGAAGATTTGCCACCGTAGGAGCTATAAGGAGCATACAGATTGTAAGAATATGGCACTTGGCTAAAGTATGAGAAGAAAATGTGTATGAGAAGAAAATGTATGACTTCCTAACAAGTTGAAAAGTGGATAGTCATGATAGATTAAAAGAGAAGAGGCAAACATGAAGTTTGGAGAAAATTTGGGACTATTAAACATACAAACCAAGGAAGCTTGGCTTATCAATAATAAGGAACACACTGGTATGCGCTGGCCTTTTCCACTTGTAACTAGAATGGATGGACAAGCCAATATTTATGGCTGGTTCATTATTACATCCAAAACCAGGTGGCTGTCCCCCAGCTCCAGCTACAACAACAACAACAATAATAAAATAACCCAGACTTGCTCTGTGATTTACTTTGGTTTATATAGGATAAGGAAAGGGACAAGTTCAAGCAGTGACTGTTGTGAAAACAAAATGATAGTGCAACTCTCCATAATTTATGTAGTCACTCTCATTGAAAAATTGCTCACCTGGTTCCCTCAACATTAAACGCTTAGGACACACAAGAGAATTTGGGACACACAGGGATAACAGGAAGGTAAACAAAAGCATATGGCCAATTGTATTTTGACTGTAACTGTCTTTGCAAAACTGACTTAGAATACTTACGGTAGTTCACTTAATTAATACTTACGGTAGTTCACTTCAGCAGTCCTACAATGGTACACTTGCAGATGTTACCGGAGAAGGTGAGTTTGCAGGTTTCAGGACAAGAGATTAGATGGATAAACAGTTTTGCAAAACATGGCTGGTACATGATCCTATTTATCTCAAAGACTTGTAATGGCATCCATTACCAGCAACTATCTCTTCACTCCAAGTCATGAGGCCAGCAATGGGTCATCCTGGGGGAAAAGCGGATGGAATTTAAAAGCTGTTTTTTGTCCTAAAGATACTTGTAACAGAATCGAAGGCATGCGCAGGATCCTTTATCTTAACAACTAGGAGATCTGTTTTGTGTCAGAAACTAGAGAATTGATGAATATGCTTTGTGTCCTTTTGCAGAACAAGAAGAAGAAAGAAAAGTGAAGTGTCACCGGATGCCTGTGCAGAACCTCCTTTTTCTGGCCCTTCCCATTTGCCTCTTTATTGCTTCCATCCAACTTGACTTGCATTAAAGGTGCCCCCCTACCCTATTCTGTGTGAATGAGAAGCATCTGTGACACTTTCATACTTTGTGGAAATTGGGTTTTTCCCCTCTTGGTTTTTGAGCCTCATTGAAAAAGCTAACTGGCTGATCCTAATGCTGGAGTCTGGCTTTGCTCCACTTTTTGTGTATACACACCTGGTCCTGCTCCCATTTTCTCCTGTATTGTCACTCAGCTCTGTCCTGTTGGCAGTGACCCCACAGGTGTCACTGGGTAGGCAGCTCAAAATGATATTTCTCATCCCTCAACTGCCCTCACCTCAAACACCATTAGAGTGAGGGCAGGAGCAGAAGAGTTTCCACTCTTGGTAAAAAAAAAACAAAAAACTGCTGTGGTGTGCTTACTCCCCAAACAAAACAAACAAATCCTTTGCAGGGACTCTTTAAGGAGACCCATGTTGATGGAAGTGGCTTCCCAGGAAAGCAAACAGCTGAAGATGCCAAGACCTCTGCACGAGGCACCTCATGGCTTGGAGATTGCCAGGATGGGAGCTTACTGGTCCAAAGTGTCCCCAGCCCCTAGTATTGTTGCTGGGTTGTAAAAACAAGCCATGCAAGGGAGATACTCTTTTCTAGTTGACATTTTGGAAGTCCACTTCTGCCACAACCAGTCTCTTGAATCTGTCATTGGTCAGTGGGGCTTAGTGCTACTTCTGTTGGCGTGTGGCTTTGCTGATTAGGGACTTGGCATTTTGGAATTCAGGGGCCTGAGACCAGCTTTGATCAACAAGTCTTTCCAGGACTATAAACACTGGTTGTGGGAAAGGTGGCTTGGGTAAGATGTGGCTGCCAAGTCTTCCATTCAAATCTCTGATCGACTGTGCTGGAGAAGCCTCTGACATGGTCGTGGGGAAGAACTGTTCCTGCTTATGGGAAGCAGGATGGAATCTCTGCAGTTCAGCCTAAATACAGCTCCATTGATAAGCTTGTTAGGGAACCTTAAAAGCTCTTCCTGCAGCAAACTAGATAGTGTTGATCTTTCCCTTCTTGGCACCCAAAGCCAGACTCCAACTCCGCTTGCTTGAGAATAAAGGAATTTCCCCTCTTCTCCTGATTTTCCCCACCCCCCTTTTTGAACCAGTGCCAAGAACTAAGCTTTGAGAGATCTACTTTATAGAGACCTTGTCTAACAGGTTTTAATACATAAAGATTAAACTCTGTCGCTCATTGGATGTCCAGCTCGGGCTGCATTCTTTAGACTCCTTACTGTGAAGAGACAGGGGTTTTAAAAAAGGTGTTTTGATTCAAATATGAAATTTACATTGTCTTGCTTTGTACGGGAATATAAAATATTAAAATAAAAATCCTCAGACTTTATCTCCTATCTTCATTTTTCTTTCACTGAGACTTTTGCCTCAACTTGCTTTCTAATGGTCTGTGACTCAGGGTTTCCAGGTCACTTGTCATCAGGAATTTTCCAACTTCTTTTCCAGAAGATTGCTGTATGTTTTCATGCTTTGGGTCTGATTTTAAGTCCCTCTAGTGGCCTTCCAGATGTTTTTAGACTAGCCAGTGAGGAGTAGGAGAGCACTTGTTCATGAACATTTGTTCATCAGACCCCTTGTTCTGAGTTGTTTCAGAGGCAGAGCTAGCTGAACAGTTTAGAGGCTTGAAGGAGCTTCCTGTTAGAAGCCAGCAATGTCTGCGTAGTTGAAGCTGACCTACCAGGATGTTTGTCTCCCATTACTTTCTCGTTCTGAGTAGTACCTTGCCCAGTGTCCAAAGAGCCACAGGTGACCAAGGCACAGTTTCATTGGTTCCTTCTCTTAGCAAGCTATGAATGGGAACTGGTCAATACAAAAGCAAAAGGGAAAGCCCTTTTTTTCAATACCATCCTTATCTAGGAAAATGGACATGATAGCTTTTCAGCCTCAGACTACTTTGGGGAAAGGAGTTGGGAAGTGGGGGACTACATTGACATTTCTAGAACAGCTGCGTTTAGAAAATTTGCTCCGGCTGCATACCTTGACCAAGGCATCCTGACATTCTCTTGACAGTACAATTTATGTTTTAGTGATGGCTGGCAACAAAAGATATTAGCCAATATCAGAAATGGAGAGGCTAATTATTAGTCACAATAGTTAGATTTTCTTTCAGGTAGCAGAGGCACTATGCCTTATATATCAATTTCTGAGTAATGCGAAGGTGTTGTTTCCTTCTTTCTAATGGTCTTCCCATAAGCATCTGATTGACTGGTAACAGAAGTGGAGTGGTGAACTTGTAAAGCCTTAGGGGCTTATCTAATATGTACTTCACTGATTATCTCCCTATGTTGCCCCCATCTGTCCATCAATGCACAGCAAGAGGCTCACTGAGGCTGTACCCTTGGCTTTCTATGTCCATCTCTTCAGGTTTGCAGAGTTAGTAGTCTGAGGAGTAGGCCTGCCTGCTGTCATGAATTAATGCAAGTGATCTTTTAAAATTCATAGGGAGTTTGTGCTCATTGAATTATGATTTGGATTGATCTAAATTCAGAGCAAGGAGTGACCTTGAAGGTCACAGCACTGCTGTTAATGCAGTATCTGCAATGCAGGGTGTAACTACCAAATTTGAGAGCTGGCCCTCTGAATTAGCTACAGCAATGGAGAGCTCACCATCATCTGTAAAAGGCCTTTCCTCAAGAACAGCTCATTTCTCATCCAGCTAAAATGACTTCTCTGCAACTTGCGCCACTGGCACCCCTTCTAGTCCTGCCCTATGATGCAACACACCAGTTAGCATTACCTTCTGTATGATAGCTTGCAGCCATGTGCTCTTGTGTTGCCTTAAAAGCTACCATTTGAAATATAGGTCAGTCTTCCCAGAAGTTTTCTCATTGAATGTGGTGTTTAGCTCTCACACAATCCTGTATATGATTGGGTTGCTGAAGGGATTTTCACGGAAAAACCTGGCTATTTTGTGCCTCCCTCTTCCAAAACGAGTTGGCATAAGAAAGACAAAAGAAGCCCCAAGCCCTGGCAGAGGAGAAATTCTGCAGAGATGGCCAACCTTCCCACTGCATGGCAAGATGGGTGATCAGGTGCCGCAAGGCCCAGCTCTTCTCCAGCCCCAGTGCTGTTAGTGCTTCTTTTATAGCAGGTGCCGCAAATAATCATTCTTCATTATTCATGCTGGCAGAGGCTGATAAGGCCTGAGGTGCAGAAAACCTCTAAAGAGCTAAAGGGCACACACCTTATGTAAAGGTTTAAGCCATTTACCTTGTGTTTACTAGATGGTGATGCAAGGTGTGTGCAATGCTGAGTGCTGCTATTTCCATGTCTTGTCACTAGGGGGTGCCAGAAAGTCAGGAAAACAACTGCTTCTCAGTACAGAAAGCAAGAACAGTTCTAACTTGCTATACCAACCACTGTAATATCACTGAAACTGATTGTCGTTCCCTTGCTGATCTCTTATAGATTTAGGCTGGTGTTTTGAAATTTGGCAAGAGAGCTGGATCCATTTCTGACTAGAATTACAAATAGGAGACACTGGTCATTTCTGTGTCTTGTCTACACCGTTAACTTCAATCTGCAGAAGAATGATAGCAGTGGCCTCAACCTCAAGTCTCAAAAAACAAGTTGTTACATTCAGAATGGGAAGTGACTGCAAGGGGCATCTAGTCCAACCGCCCACCATACAGGAATATATCACTGAACCGCTTCTGAAAAATAGCCATCCAGCCTCTTTTTGAACACTTCTATCAGCCTAAAGAACAAGGGAGGGCACCATATAACCCTCCTAGTATTACTGGGAGCCAGCTTTCAACACCTCAGTGCAGATGGTTGATAAGATTACGAGTCTGAACACTCTTGACCCATTATCTCTATGTTCTCAATTGAGAGAGGGAAATACCACGCCGTCCTGGTTTTAGTGACATGGGATCTTCTCCCAGCCTTTCTTAACAGAGGAATGCCTCAGTGCTCTGGAAGTGTGTCACCAAAAATTGTGCCACTTTGGCACATGTACCAACATTTATGTTCAGACAGAAGAAAGGAGCACCCCATCAAGCAGGCCTTCCAGGTGTTTTGAACCTTAGCTCAAAGAATTCCTGACCACTGAACAAGCTGGCCAGGGCTTCTGGGAGTTGGGGTCTCAAACACCTTGGGGGCCACAGGTTGTGCAGGCCTGCCATGGAGCACTGATATGTCCCCACAACCAGCTACCCAGCCACTCACATTGACACAGATGGCAAGTGCAGAAAAGGGGTTAGAAGTACTGACTGATCTGAAAAAGGCAGTAAGCAGGCCAATGCAATAAAAGTTGGACAGATGATTGAAAGTGGATGCCTCTCTGCTTGGAGAAAAATGTGCACAATCAAGGTTTTCTATCTGAAAATCCACCCCCCCCCCCCCCGCTCTTAAAAACATGCACAGCCTTTCTACTGTAGCTTAGCTGCTGAATTACAGAAATACACTGCATTGCTTCTTCCTGGAATGTTAACCATATCACAAGGAGAGAGAGGGGAACAGATGTAGCAGCTTCGCAAAAGCTGAGCAAATTAACCTTTGTGAATTCAAGGTAGCTACACATTTTTACAAAATCCTTTTATTTTGGGGGAGATCAAGACAATAAACAACCTCATTTCACAATAACTTACATAAATAAAAAAGCAAAAACGTCTTAATTTTTTAAAAAAAAAACAATTTTAAAAAAAAGAACAAAGAAAAGACTCAAGAGTGGGGAAGGAGTCTGTACACAGCAAAATAGCACCATTTGGAGAACCCACACGGTTCCCATAAAAACAGAAAGAGGAGACATGGTTCAACTGTGTGGAAATTAGAAGAGCAACATCAATAACTTAACTTTTTTAAAAAGTTACATAGAAGTGAGGGATCCAGCTATCCATCCCAGATGCACAATAGCTCCAGGCCCCAAGGAGCTTCCCAGCCTCTTGGTCCCACTGGATTTGAACATTAGGGTAAGAAGAGGAAAAGTGATTGCTTGAAACTACCAGGGGAGAAAAGGAAACCAAAGTAACACTGAAACTGCAACAAGAGGAAGGTGTGGGCACTAGCTGGCCAACATGTCCAATCCCTCCCACATTCATGAGCCATGCTCTTCAATGTGAGGGGGTGAGGGCATCCCATTCCTTGTTCCTTTGCCCAAGTGGAAGGATCTCCTGAATTTTGTAATGTCTCAGATGCCTCCCTACTGTCACAAGGAACTTAGATAATATGCTTAGGCAAGACTGCACAGCCCATGAGGTAAAAAAGGAGCTGCTTGTATAGATAGGTGAAAACCCAGGGGGATCTCCAACCTGGAAGGATATCCGAAGGGCCTGGGTATGCCCATGCAAGGACTGCCACCTGCCAGTCTGAGAAACGGAGATCAAGGCAATACTATATAGCTGGTGGATATTGGAGATCAATAGCCTTAAATTGGAATACTTTATTGGAAGTTGGAAGACTACCTTTGGGAGGGACACAATTTCCCAGCTATCAGGGCCCGTAGCTATATTGGCTGGGCTTTGGTCCAAGCAATTAACTTTTCCAGCGCTCTGCAACCTACTCTTTTGAGGGGGTACTCTTAAGACTTCAGCTCAACAGGCCAGAACCCACAGGATGCCTTGGATCTGACTTGTGCCGCAATGAATTTATAATGCCGGCAAGCAGGCCATTTGGTTGGCAAAGCAAGACAGAGCCCAGAACCCATACTCAAGGCTTCAAATCAAAGGGGAGACCACTTAAGCAGGTCTACTGTCATTTGGTAGAAGCAAGTGCATGTGATCGGTTTCTATCACATACATGCACTACTCCATCCCTTTCTTCTATTGCTCCACTTGACAGTCTCCTAGAGCCCTGGTTTACAAAAAAAAAAAAAAAAAAAAACAACAACCCATGCTTGAAGTCAGGCAGGAGCACTGGGTGCGGAAGACATGTTGTGTTCTGGCAGAGGGCAGAGATTTGGTTGGGGAGGATCAAGCGGGAGCCTGCAGCCAACACTGGAGCGTTTGAAGCATCAAACCAGAGCACGTTGCAGTGTCAGCCAGGGAAGCCAGTGCCCTCATGCCACCCACCCACCCACCCCCTGGCCATGCTCAGCCCTGGCTGCCGCACGAGGACAAGCTGTCATAAAGAGAGTCACTGAGGGACTCGGAGTTCTCCAGCCCTGGCTGCCCTTCTGTCCCCATATCTCGGGAACGGGCCTCCATACTGCCTTCTTCGCCCACGTCGGAGGCGCTCGGGGTACGGCTGCTGCTGGTGCTAAAGGCTGGCGAGGCCTGAGGCCCATCTGACGAGGCACGGCTTCTCTCAACGATGCTGCCAGCTGAGCCCTGTGGTACAGAGAGGAGGGAGACAGAAGCATTCAGGGCAAGGAGGTAGGCAACCTCTCCAAAGCCATTGTTGTGGCCCCAAGCTTTGTATGCAATTCCATTTAACTTCTTGTCTGAAAAAATGACATCCCTAAGTCTCAAACAGCCGCAACAGGGGGAACATGACAAAATTATCTCCTGAATAACCCTTAAGGAATGTGTGGGTCATTTAAAAAAGAGATTAAAGAAAAAATGGAGGGTCGGGGCACATTCCTTTGAGCTCTCACAGAAGAACAATGCAGCTCCCCCAAAGCAGCTGTCCGCTCCCAATTTAGGTACACTGAACACATGTAAAGGAAAGGCAGGAAAGGGCATGTTTTACAAAAATAGTACATGCCACACACACAACAGCAATGTCACATTCACAATCATCCAGAAGGGTGCAAATGACATAATCATCTGATTTGCTCCAATCCATAGTAGGATTGTACAAGTCTGGGCTAAAGTAGGCCCTTGGGTAGAAGGGAGAGGAACATAAAATGGAGGCACCAGCTGGGCTGCACTCTTTTCATTCACAGGCAGAAGGCAAGAAACAGGGCCTGCTTGGCTCAAAATGCTTTGCCTTGTTGCTTATTAGTTGTCCCTAACCAAATCTTCCTCTTCTCTAGCTGGGCAGTTCTTTCCTCCTAGATGGCTCTGTTTTGCCTGCCAGCACAAGGCTGGATCCTTGCTTGCAATGGGATACCCATCCTCAGTAGCGCTTGACTCCAAGCTAATCAGACACTAAGAACCACAAAACACTCTGCACAGTAAAATACAGGCTTAGATTTTCTCTTGAATACAAGGGCAAGAGCAAATCTCTGAATCACGAATCAGAGGACAAACGTTGTTGGATTCAAAGTCTTATTCACCCTTTACAGCATCATCAATGTTGAGGGAGGATGGAAGCAGCCACTGTAAGGAAAGACACACATTTCCGATCCCTTGTTTTATCCTTACTGTAAATCTTCCCACCAGTCCTGGGCTGAAACTCAAAACTGGAGCTGGGGCCACTAAGGGAGAGGCCCTGGGGCCTCACTGAAACCCAGCTAGTCTTGCCTAAACATCTCAGACAGAATCTTGTTGGGGAATTATGGCAGTGTAAGCCAGATCTACATGACTGTGGCTCACTATTATGGATACTGCAAAGGTTAGCATTCTCTAATGGTGCAAAAACTGAAATCCCAGTGCAGATCATCACCTCCTACAGACACAATGCATCCAGTTACAGGAAAACAGATGGATGTGTCTCCATTTATCCTTTGATGTCTAACAAGAAATAAATATAGGGTCTGTGTGACTTTAAAAGTGGATTCTGGGAAGGGAGAGCATCGGGAGATACAGCCACAGATATATGGTTAATGTACCACATGTATGGCTTCCAATGCGGGCTTTTAGCCAGTCATCCCTGCCCCAATATAGAGTTCTGCATGGTGACTCCTTACCATTGCAGAACTGTGAAGGCCCTCCAACCCGTGAGGGGAGCAAAAGAAGGGATCTGCACCAACAGATGCTTTGGCATTGGGGAAAGTCCAGTTCTTGCTCACTTGGGTGTGTCGTGGCTTGCTGGGTTCACTGCAGAGATCTGTGAGAGGAGGACAGCAGTGTAGCAATTAGTAATGGGATGGAGCCAACCTCTCAATTGCTCTGAAGGGTGACACACTAAGAAGTGATATGAGCCAGAGACCAAGAGACAGCTCAGTCTCCCGTGTCATTCATCCAATGCGGTTTCAATGGTCTCATAGTGGAAGAAAGACAAGCCTGAATCCTCTTGAGACTCCTAACCAAAATAGACCCACTGAATCAAGTGCTGAATAGTGAGGAAACACTTAAGTAAACCCAACTGATTCAATGTCTTTACTCCAGCTGCGACTGTTGTCGGATTTAAGATCATTTCCACCTGCTTCTGAAAATAGTTCTAGCTAAAACAGACTCTCCTTTGCCCAAAGATCTGTATAAACCTGGAGATGAATACCAAGAAATGTATTACAATGGGAAGTTAGCATTCTCCAAATGGGACACAATATACCTCAGGGGTGCTTCCAGTCTTTCTTGTTCTTTATACACTTAATATGCTCTACATAAGAAGTTTCAACGGGAGTTTGTCTCTTTCCTCCTAAAGCATATAAAGGCAGTGTCTGCATTAAATTTTGTCATGTATATAAATACTGACTGGGCAAAGTGGGGCCAGTCCCTCACTTTTAAGCTTTCCTGGCCTACAAAGTTGTGAGAATGAAGTGCCTAAAATTCGCTGGAGGAAAGGAGGGCTATAAAGACCACTAATGCCCAGAAATAGATTGCCCAGATGATAACTACTCTACCAGTTCAGGTAAAAAGATGGAGCAAAAGACTCCAACACTCACTAAACACAACACTAGAGGAAAGATAGGCTTGAACCATCTTTGGATAATACGGTGGTTTTCTCAAAATGTCTGTGGAAAGGGTACATGATAATCTTCCAACAGAATCCCACTTTGGCAAGCAAGACCCCCACATGGGGCCTAAATGTTTCCTGTCACATGCTCCTTTCAAAAGAAGTACAAACCTTCTGGGCAGTCCCTGCGGTCACGATGCCCCAAGGGTGGCTCGGCACTGGTTAAGATCCCATGAAATGCTGGCATGCTTTGGTGCTTGCTAGGCCCCAGAAGGTCCTCTGCATTGGGCACCTCCCTCTCCAATGTCCGTGCTTTGCGGGGCACCCTGGTGATGGGTGGGGGGCCCCTGATGGGAAAGGGGCCGGCTGGTGAAGGGTCAACTCGAGGCCTCAGCTTCGGCATACTCTTACACGGCATTCCACTGCAATAGTCAGGCGGCGGAAAGGTGCCAATGCCACTGTCCAGCGTTCGTGTCAGAGAGCCACACACTGCCAAAAGAAACCAAAGTGATGGTGAGAGATGGGAGTCAAAGGCCTGCTGGTGCATTATATATAACTATGCAAGTATGGACAATGGCGATAGGAGGGAAAAAAAGCCAGGGGTGCAGAGGCTGTAGAGGCAGATGTGGAGAAATAGGATGGCTGCAGCTAGCACACATTGGCTGAAACCTCAGAACCCCACTGGCACAGCATAAGCATCCCTCAGTGTATTATTTATTTATTTGGTGCATTTGTTAACCGCCATTCTCAGCCCTAGGGCGACTCATGGCGGTGTACAAACATATAAAAAGGCAATTTACAAAAAGGCAATTACAAACAACATATTAACAATACAACAATGCCATCATCATATCTCCACTTTCTCATCAGTTGTGCAACAGGAACCAGAAGGCTACCAGCCAGAGCTCTGTTCCTCAGCCCCTGAAGGATTATGAAGATGAACCCAGGCATTTTCCAGGTAAGGCTGTTCCTGAACTGGCACTGTGTTTGGTGGTCCCATACATCAAAGGAACCACTGACCGCATGAGGAAACACAACATACAAACTATCTAGAGACCCACCAATAAAATCCAACAAATGCTACGTTCAGCAAAGGACAAGAGGGATCCTCTCACCTCTGCAGGAATCTACCATATACCATGCAGCTGTGGACAAGTCTACATAGGGACCACCAAACGCAGCATTGCCCAAATAAGAATCAAGGAACATGAACGGCACTGCAGACTACTTCAGCCAGAGAAGTCAGCCATAGCAGAGCACCTGATGAACCAACTTGGGAGATAGCATATTATTTGAGAACAGAGAAATGCTGGACCACTCTAACAACCACCATGTTAGGCTACACAGAGAAGCCACTGAAATCCACAAGCATGTGGACAATCTCTACAGAAAGGAAGAAACCATGAAAATGAAAAAAAAAATCTGGCTACCAGTATTAAAAAACCTCTAAAACCAGGACAGTAAATAAAGAACAAAACTCAAACACAGGTGAACCCCAGACAAGAAACAATCATGATCACCTAATCCCCTCTCAACAAAGGATTCTCCCAGGCAGTAACAAGCCACACCTTAAAACTGCCAGGCCATCAAATGCTAATCAAGGTGGCCAATTGAAACATTCACGCCTAGCTCCAACAGACAAGAGTTCTTTCTCTCACCCTGGACTTTCCACAGATATATAAACCTCCCTTGCCTAGTTTCCAACAGACCTCACAACCTCTAAGGATGCCTGACATAGATACAGGCAAAACGTCAAGAGAGAATGCTTCTAGAACATGGCCATACAACCCAAAAAGTCTACAACAACTCGTTGGGAAAAACATCAAGTTCAGCTGGCTAAGTGAGCTTTGATGGACACAGGATATCCCCACTTTCTAAATCACCCTTAACCATCTACTTTGCAAGTTAAAAAAAGATAGTGAGGTTGATGCCTTGGCGAGTTGCCTTCTTTCTGTGAACTGGAGCAAAGAAAAAGAGGGCTATTTGCAAGATTTTAATTCAATTTCAAAAAGTATAACAAGAATGTCACTTAAAGTTATAAGCAGAAATAAGGGATACTCGTTTGAAAAGACCCACAATTTCTTCTTCTGTTTTGACCAATGTGTCTTGAGAATATTGAATTTTGCTAAATCAAGAAGCCAGACCTCCATAGGAATGGGGATTATTTATTGTTAAGAAGATAGGATTTAGAACAACCAGATGGTGCCTTTAGAGATGGCATTGGGATTAAATTGTTAATAGAGAAGGCAAAAGCATGGGAGGCTTACTTTCTGCTTTTAACCCTATGAATGCTAGGATTTATTCTGGATTTATTGAAGATGGAGAAAAATCCTTCTCCAGAAGATTTACTCTTGTTGTTCAAGAAATTATTTGAGAAATGATATGTTAAAATTAGAAAGAAGAGTTGAAAGAAAATTGGGGAAAGAATCATGACGTGAATTGGTTAGGATATAAAAATAGACTACTTCTAATGATAAGATGGAAGTTCTGAAAAATAAAACTGAAAAAGTAACAGAAGAAAAAGATGTAGACAATGTAGCTTTGTCAAAAGATGTTGGCATGTCAGCAGGCTTTAAGTTATTGAAGAATACGAGTTCAGACGATCAAGTTGAGTTGGTGGATGGAATAGTTTTGAAAAATGTCAAATACTGCGATGTTGCTAAAATGAGTGTGAATTGTATTCTGTCTCAAACTGATAAGGAATGGAACTGAGAATCCCAGAACAGAATGGCGGAGATTAAATTTGTCATGGTTGGGGAGAATTTCTTTAATGATATATAATTGTTTTGCTGAGAACGATTTTTCTGTTTCAAGCACTTATTTTAATAACTTAAGTATTGCTTAAGCAAGGGCATGGGGATCTGTTCAAATTAGTAAGGCAGCAGGGAAAGCCATGAGCTAAATGCAAAATGAAGAATAAGGCTATATGGCAGGTTACAAGAGGGTTGAAGTAATTTTGCCATACTATTTAGAGGAATTAACAGGAAATATGTGGTCAACGGGATGGAGATCTGTATTATGTTATGCATTTAAAGAGAACTTTTACAAACGTAAATGTTATAAAATTATTATTTTTGCAGTAACATAAAGAAAGATTACCACTGACTGTCATTAAGATGAATGTGGGTTGTATTTTGTTTTAAAATAATTTGGTGAAGGAGTGAAACTGAGAAGGATATGTGAAAGTGAAGGTAAAGCTTTCCCCTGACATTAAGTCTCATCGTGTCCGACTCTGGAGGGTGGTGCTCATCTCCATTCCTAAGCCGAAGAGCCGGTGTTGTCCATAGGCACCTCCTAGGTCATGTGGTCAGCATGACTGCATGGTGAGCCGTTACAGATATGTTAGAATGGATGAAATTAAATCTATCATTTTTGGGGAGAATTTCGGTGATGAAAAATAATGTTTTGCCTAGAACAATGTTTGTATTACATTCAATGTATGTTTTTGTAACTGATGTTTACCCAATGGCAAGGCGATATGATCCTTTAATGCAGAATGGAAATGTATGATATGGAGAGGCATTATTGACTTTAAAGATTAATATCCAATTTGAACTAGAACTTTTCCTCTTTGGAATATTGGATGTACAATTGGGAAGATGATGGATGGTGGAAGATAATTTTTAAAAGGTAGTCTACGAGAGTAGAGATTCCTTAGCTGCTGCCACGGTGGCGGACAAAAGGAACTGAAGCTGTAGCCCCTCCCACTGGCTATATACCTCCATGGGGAGAACGAGGGGCTACCGCCAAAATATATCCTAAAGAGCTTCTAGAAGATTCCGAACTAACTGTGCAGGAAACCCATATGTGCGATTTCACAGAGACCACGATGGAGAATGTATGATATGGAGAGACATTATTAACTTTAAACATTAATATCCAATTAGAAGTGTATTATTAGAAACTAGAAATGTTCCTTTTTGGAATAATGGATGTACAATTGGGAAAATGATGGAAGGTGGAAGATATTTTAAGCTATATGAACAAAGCACATAGTTGGAAGAATTAAAAACTACGCAAATTTGAGAATGGTCACTGAAGCTAATAAAGTTAATAGAAATTGACATGTTTGTTTTGATTTGATTAAATAAAAATTGTTAGTCACATTTTCTATGTACGATCTGAAACTCCTTATAGACTTTTTGTGGGAACAAAAAAAGAAAATGAATGGGTGATTTTGGGTTCTGATTATTCTAGAGTGAATTGGTTGTTGAAAGAAGATAATATGATGTAACGTTTATGGAGGGAGGTATGAATAATTATGTGCAGAGATAACACTCAACAGACAGACCTTTTCTTCCTCTTTAATTCATTTTTTAGGTTTTGTAATTTTAATACCTTTTAAAAATTCTCAAACTATTTTTTTTCAAAAGGAAGCAGACTTGACTGAATCAGAACCTCTGGAATTTAAATTAGTTCCCTGAGAGCAACACAGAGAACAAAGAACTTCAGTTACTCTTTTATCTCTTCCTTCCAAATCCAAAAACTCTCTTTATACATCCAAATTCCAACCTTCCTCAAAACTGAAATAATTATGGTCTAAAAAATCACAAGCAACATCAACATCAAACCCTAACATATGGCAGAGGAAAGCAGACACAGAAGAAACCCAGTTTATTTCTACACAGATTTTCTTCTTTCAGTTTCTAGAGTACAATTCAGGTTCTGTTCCTTATAGACAGCCTCTAGGAAACAAATCTCTATGGTGGTTATTTCCTGAATACAGATGGAGAACAATTCACGGAAGCTTGCAATTGATGATGAGATAATCCTCAACAGACCTTCCACTGAACTCGATTCAAAATTGCACTTTTGAGAGTATTGTAAAGTGAGAGGAAATGAGTTCTTTTCAAAGTAACAAAGGCATGTTGATGTTATATATACCCAGCTAGCATCCTGTTCAGCAGTTACAAGACTGTGAGAGTGATGCGATGATTTTGTAACTACTGGGGATTTACACCTACAGTCAGTAATGACAGAAAGTAACCCCCCCCCCCCCCCGCCCCCACCCCCCAAACTATCTTTGCAGCTTGGCAGAGTCCTGACTCAAGTCTCCAAGGGTCAGCAGATGCGGATAAAGGGAAATGATGTCTGCAGTACTCTGCTTGTTGTAGGGCAACAAGTTTTGATAAGACCACGATGGCTCTCTCTGGCTGCCTGTTCTCGAAATGCTCCACTAATACGAGACCCCTGCAGATGTCATTTCCCAGTGCTCCAATCCGCAATGCCATGGAAATGCCCAGCCTCAATGACAGGTATTTGGGACTGTCCAACATAACTATCATGAAAAGCTCCATCACACTGATGATGCAGGATCTCATGACCATTTATATTTTTACTTTTTCATTGTTATGGGTAGCAGTACCTTTTGATGTCCAAAGTATTGCTTGGAGGACAAGATTTTAGACTAAGGTATATTTAAAATATAATTATAATCAATTATAATATAGTCCTTTTCAAAGACATTAATAAATAAAAAGCATAAAGTAATGAATTATTTAAAAATAGGTTTTGGAAACAGAGTCTATAGTCTTCCTACAGAAATGAATTCTGTACTAAGAGTGGTAATATTTACCTGGTTTTCCTCTCTCCTGCCACCTGAACTGTTCACAGATACTCTCCACACCCATTCTTTGGGCAAAACTGGCTCTTCAGTATGAAGAAAGGTTACCCCCCCCCACCCCCCGCTCAAATGACCATTACCTGGAAAATGCTGGGAGGTCACTGATTCGACCAGGCTGTCATCAGACGGGATCTCCTCTTGCAAAGTTGCATTGCGAAGCTATGGGGGAAATGGTGAGAGGAAAAAGAAAATGAGGAAACAGGGAAGCTGTATGGTGCGCTCCTCCATGAAGAACGTCAGGGAAGGGAAAGGCTATGGTGGTACTCAGGGCTAGCTCACCTTATCAGGGACCTCTGGGCAAGCATGAAGGTGCCCCACAATGCCGTTACGTGGAGTCCGGATGAGGCGGGGATCTTTGGCATCACGCAGGCCTCTCTGTAGGCCCTGCAGCTCATTCTTCTGCTCCAGGTGAGTCTCAAATGGGGCCTCCTTCCCATCCACCCTGCAACAGAGCAGAAAGGAGAATGACAAAAGTCTCCCTTCACTTATGAGCTGCTCCTCAAACTCCAGTCTCACCTACTGGACAGCTACGGGCTACAAACCCCAACCTACTAAACAGCACAGTGAACTACACATTTTCCTTAAAACAAAAATAAAGGGACACTACCTGAATGAAAGCAAAGAGAAGGTTGGAAACCAAATAACAACATTTGGCGGAGGCTCACAGGTTAGAGACGGGGAGAGGAGAGCAACTAGTTTTCCCACAAGAAATCCCAGCCCATAGGTATTGGGTCCTCCCATACACCCATTTCTTCTCTCTCCCAAGACTTGCCAAAAATTCTGAATTTGATACACATCTGGTACTTGGGCTTAGTAAGGAAAAAAATCCTTAATCGTGATATACATCTTTGTTAGGTCAGAAACTAAATTGCTTGAAAACCTGCAGGGCAGACCTACCTATTGAGCAGCTGCTGCATGAAGTTCTCTGCTGTTACCTCCTGGTACATGAGGGTGAGCTGGCTGTGGCCGGTGTCACAGGCATGGGGCCGAGGCTTGTCCAGAGCCAGCCCATTGATGTAGGCCTTTTCCTCCTCCAGGGCTTTGCGCAGGTCTTCTGCTTTCTCCATAAGTTTGGAAATGTTGAGGCTCTCGGCCTCCAACCGGCGAGAAGCCAACTTGCCCTCCTTGACTTTGGGGGCCTCAGGCCTTCGGCTAAGGGCAGGCAGTTTGCTTTTGCGCAGGCCAAACCAGCTGGCTATGCCACTCGAGTTCTTTTGCTTGGTCTCACCTGCTGCTGGGCCTCCTTTGTGCCTCCGCAGAACATTCTCCTCAATGCCTTTCATGACTTTCTCTTCAATGCTGGCTGGGAGCCCAGCTTTGCCCTTAGCTGGATCAGGACAAGTCTGGTTCTTACGTCCAATGCTGGTGGGTGGTTTGGCTGGTTGCGGACATGGCTTGGGCTCTTGCACAGGGGGTTTCGTGGGTGATTTGGAGGGTAACTTTGTTGGACTCCCATGAGGACTCTTTCCATTTTTCCCAGGTGGTGGGGGCTTGGCTGGATTCCTTGATACTGGCGTTCCCAACAGACGGTTCTTGGAGGCATGGTGCTCGGGGTCACTCCCACGGGAGCCGACAGAATGAGAAGAGTAGCACCGGGGGGTTGGTTCGCCACCGTGGCAAGGCTCGTGATACTTGAGGCTGTTGCTCCCACTGCCCAGCCGGGGGTGGGTGTCAGCAAGACCTTCGGGACGTTCACAGGGTCGGGCTGGGGCCTTCCCCTTCTCAAAGCTTGCTACCTCCTTTCCTTCAGCTCCCTTCAACCTCCCAAGCACAGTGAGCCGTTCTTTGAAAGGCATGTTGGCTGCCTCAGGTGTGGTTCGCTTGCTTGGGCCACTTGCAGCCTTCTTAGAGTTGTCAGGGTTCCGACGAGCAACAGGCGGAGAGTGCCTGCCCTCAGAGCCTGGCTTCTCTCGCCCACTGACGAAGGGACAAGGTTCCAGAGAGGCCTCACAGGGTGGCATGACCTGAGGAGGAGCTGCGCGACAGGCAGGTGGAAGTACTTCTGGCACATCTTGCTTGCTATCCCGCATTGGGTGGGAATGAGCGCCTATGACACTGCTGAGGGAAAGCTCCAAGATGTTCTCATATTCGTGTGGTTTGTGGTAGCCAAAGGGATCCGGGGAAGTGGGTGTGACTTTGGAAGGAACAGGAACAAGGTGCCGAGAAGACTTGGGAGAGGGCTGCCCTCCAACAATACTGGACTCGGTGGGGAAGGGGCTGTCCGGGGACCCCTTGCGGCTGGGTGTTGGAGAGTGGTACACCTCGTAGGTGTTGCTACGGCAGGGAATTTTGGAACTGCGGGTAAGCTGGGGGCTGAGCCGGAGGGCAGCTGGGCTGGGCGGTGGTGGCATTTTCAGCAACTTGAGGACCTTGGATGGAGAGGGGATAGGTGGGCCTTGCTGAGACTTGTCCTTGCCCTCACTTGGTGATAAGACATCGAGGTAGGCTGGCTCCATGCAGACAGAGGCAGGCCCCAAAGCCTCCAGGCAACTGACAGCCTGGATGTGCTTGTAGCTGCTGACCTGGCCCTTGGGAGCCCCCACCAGGCAAGGTCCATTGGGTTCCCCGTTGAGTAGGGCACTGTCGCCTGCCTCCCTCAGGACTTGCTGCAGATAAGTCTCCACCTCACCCAGGTCCAACTTGTGCTCAGCCAGAGCACTCAGCAGCACCTGCCCAGGGTGCCCTCTCTCAACGGGGTCTGATTCAGCAGCTTCATCGGAGGAGGAGGAAGAGCTACCTTCTCCTTTCAAGGGAGGCTGCCTTGGCACTGCTTCTCCCTGAGCCAGCAGCAGGCATGGCCAGGCTTCAGCAGTCACACCCTCTGGGGAACTCAGCTGCCCAGGGTCTCTCCAAGGGGAAGGGAAAGCAAGCAGAGGGTCCATCTCTTCCAGAGAACGAAGCACCTCCAGGATTTGGGCCTTCTTGCGCAGGAAGGGGGACAGAGCTTCCAGGGCCTGGGGGGTGTTGGGAACAGGAGTTCCAATGCAGGGTTCCTCAGAGATAACCTGATGGGAAAAAAGGGACAAGAAAACCCGTGTTCAGATTCCCATACCTGTGTCTCTTGACTACATTATTTCTCTCTGTTATTGCAAAAGGTAGAAAAGTGCATTCCTCTGGATCAGATTATTTGCCCATGTAGTCCAACACTGTCTATTCTGACCACCAGTGGCTCTCTCAAGCAAAAAGGGCACTTTCACACTGCTTGCTACCCAAACAGCAGGTGCCTGGGACTGAACTATCCAAATGGGAGGGAAGGAGGCTATTATACCTCTAAGTAACATCTACTATCCATACTTGGGTCTTTTTGCCCCGCTAGCTCTGTTGATGTCTTGAACAGTGATCTATATGCCCCCAAGGAACTATGTTGACTCTGGGAAATTGACACTTCTGTTTTTATGATTTATGTTTATTTTATGTCTGATACAATAGGTTGTTTAATTTTTTTTCTAATTTGCTAATTTTTCTAATTATTATGTGTCTATTAGTTGTTATGTTCAGGCATTGAATGTTTGCCTTTTTGTGATTGGAATCTGTCCTGAGTCTCTTCAGGGAAATAGGGTGGAATATAAATAAAGTTTTATTATTATTTATTATTATTAAAACAAAGTTGCTCTGTCCCCTGAATGATAACATGATTTCATCCTATTCTGTGGCTCTTTCAATCTTGCAATAAGAATTCTGCAAATAAATAATTCTGAAGGAAGCATGTGCCTGACAAAGAAACTACAAGGTGAAATGGGAGTTGGGGGCTAAGCTGAACTATGCAGTTTTGAGGGGCCCTTTCCATGATGACTGGGTAATTCTAGGAGCCCAAAGGCCTCCAGCTCTGGTCTTTATCTCCTGCTGCCAAGCCTGCATCTTCCATCATACACATCTAAAGATGAAGCCACCTGTTTCCTAACCAACTTCTGGCGAAGCTAAGGAGTGAAGATTTAAATGCCCTTCCTATCCCTAACTGCTTGGAATGGTTTCTTTGCTTTTCTAAGCTCTTTTGCCACATAAGAGCTCCACCAAGAAAAGAAAGCAGGGGTAGCTCCACGTACTCTATGGCAGTGAAGAGTGTGTTTGTGTCCGGCATATTTGGTGAGAAATAGGATTTGAGGTGCTGTTTCCAACCCCATCTTTCCCTGTAGTTCCTGGCTACAGGTCAAAAGCTCACCCAATTATTGCATTACAATCACACAGGAGGATAATTTTGTCCTCCTTACATATCTCAGATTGCTACTGCTCTTCCAACTCTGCTGTACACCTGCAAAATATGGACCACCTACAAATGTCACTTTCAACTTATGGAAATATTCCATCAGCATCACCCTCCAAAAAATCCTGCAAATCTTTTGGGAAGACATGCAGACAAATGTCAGCGTTCTGGAAGAAGCAAAGATCACCAGCACTGAAGTGATGATTCTCCACCATCAACTTCGTTAGACTGGCTACGTTGTCTGAATACTTGATCAACATATCCCAGTTACTTTACTCTCAGCTCAAGAACGGAAAATGGAATGTCAGAGGCTTAAATATGGGCCTAAAGCTAACCTTAACAATTGTGGCATACACACCAAGAACTGGGAAGCCCTGGTCCTTGAGCACTGGAAATGGAGGTCAACTGTTACCAACAGTGCTATGGATTTTGAAGAGGCACCAGTGCTCACATTTGGGCATATTGAGTATTTATGCCAAGTTTGGCCCAGATCTATCATTGTTTGAGTCTACAGTGCTCTCTGAATTTAGGTGAACAACAACTCCAAAACACAAGGTCAATGCGCATCAAACCCTTCCAGTATTTTCTGTTGGCCATCAGAGTTGTGTGTGCCAAGTTTGGTTTGATTCCATCATTGGTGGAGTTCGAATGCTCTTTGATTGTAGATTAACTATAAATCCCAGCAACTACAACTCCCAAATGACAAAATCAATTCCCCCCAATCCCATCAGTATTCAAATTTGGACATATCAGGTATTTGTGCCAAATTTAGGCCAGTGACTAAAAATACATCCTGCATATCAGGTATTTGTTTTACAATTCATAACAGTCGCAAAATTACAGTTATGAAGTAGCAACAAAAATAATTTTATGGTTGGGGGTCACCACAACATGAGGAACTGTATGCACGAAAATGGAAACAGAAAGAAATCCCGGACGAAGATGAGCGTTTAACGAAGATACTAGAAATTAAAAACATGGACCGGCTTACCTTTCTAATATTAAGGAATAAAGGCATTAATAGGAAAGATACAAACTGGGAGAAGGTGTCAGAATACTTTAAAGAAAGAAACAAGAAGATCCTAACAAATTAACAAGACAAATACCACCGAAAATGAAACCCACGAAAAATGAGAGGGAGAAAGGAATAAATAAGAAATGGAAGAAGGAGAAAAAGGAGAAGAGGAAAAGAAAAGAAGAGACCCTTAAGATGATACCGGGAGGTCACAAATTTTATTCTTCTTAATTCCCTTCCCCCCCCCCCCTACTTTCCCCCCAACTCTTTCTCTCCCCCCCCCCCCCCGCTCCCTCTCTCCCTTTTTCCCTCCCATCCCTCCCCGCCCACCGTCCCGGACCCCTTTTAAGTTCCCCCCCTTTTTTTAACTGCTTGTGAAAAACTCAATAAAGATATTTAAAAAAAACAACATGAGGAACTGTATTAAGGGGTCACGGCTTTAGGAAGGTTGCGAAACACTGACCTATGATGATGAGATTTCTCTTTGTTTGCAGGGCTTGGGTGAACCAAGGAGTGCCCCAAACTCCCATGATTCAGCAAGAGATAGGGACTAGGGACTGGGACTAGGAAGCATCAGCTGCATCTACAGCATGCATACACAGCACTGAGTCGGTGCAGCAATGCAGGAATTAATAGGTCTGGGAACTTCTCCAAGAAACGTACACCTTCACTCTCTTAAACTGCTACAAATCATTATGCAATGGGGAAACATTCCAGACAGCTGGGTGCTACAAAATCAGTGCTAGATGCTCCATCCTTGTAGGTAATTCATGGAAGGGTGAATCAAGGCAGGCTTGCAGAACATACCTCTCTCTGCAAGATGCAGCGTCCCATTGGGAATGAAGGCGGGAGCTTGTCTACTGTGTCTGGTTGGGAGCCAGATGATGGAACTGAGAGTAAAGAAGCCTGATGGGCTGGGAGCTGAGGAGAAAATTCACACAATGAATGGCCTCAATGGAATTATATGTAGGAGCAAGATACATATAAGCAACACACTTCACATACAAACAGAGAAAGAAAGACAGTATCAGGAGGATGAGAATTATTCCAATCAAGTGCATTCTCAGATTTTTTGGGAGCATGTGAAAATCAAATAGCCACACAGATAGCTTTGCACAAACAGCTTCTCATACACTGATCAGAACATAGCTGAAGGTGCCAATTGTCTAATCCATAAATGAATACGGAAAGTATATTCATATACGTTCCCCACTGGTGGGGGTTGTGCCTGGGAATCAAGCTCCTGTGACACTGAGTGTCCACATGCATATATCAATACATCCATGTGCTTGTGAGATATAAAACAGGTGATGCTGAAGCACTGGATAACCAAGGTCTCAGCAGTAAATGAAACAGTGGTTATGTTGACGCTATGTATTTGCACAGGGCAAGACAAGTAGTTAAGGATAGCCCCGTGTGATCAGTCAGATAACGGATGGATTTACAATCAAAGAAAAGACACAAACTTCTACAATGAAAGACAAGCATCCCCAGTTATTACTTTCTTTTAACGTTCCAAATACTTTCCAGGTAATGTTTAACTTTATCATATGCAACTTGCATTATTTGTACTGCAAAAATGCATGAGGATGATGCATGAAAACTGCACCATCATGGAGAAAAAAAAGTTTGCATTGCACAGAAAGATTTGCAAGAAATCCTTAGTGGCTGCTGTTTTGAGGCAAAGGTACCTGGAAACCAGGGCAGGGAGGAGTGGGATTGCAATGCAAGGGCAGGAAGATCTACATAAGATGCTTGAAAAATTCCTTGCCATAACTGAGCTCCAAGATATCTTTCTTTAACTCTCTAACTCTATTTTTCTCATGAATGTGTGACCCTCCTGAAACCCCAGATGATGTTGAGCTGCTGAACTTGCTGACCGAAAGGTCAACGGTTCAAATCTGGGGAGCAGGGTGAGCTCCCACTTTTAGCCCCAGCCAACCTAGCAGTTCGAAAACACACAAATGTGAGTAGATCAATAGGTACCACTTCGGAGGGAAGGTAATGGCACTCCATGTAGAAATGCTGGCCACATGACCTTGAAGGTATCTATGGACAATGGCAGCTCTTCAGCTTAGAAAGGGAGATGAGCACCACCCTCCTGAGTCGGACACAACTAGACTTAATGTCAAGGGGAAACCTTTACCTTTACTTGATGCTGACTAGAGTGGATGGGAACTGCAACCCAATAACATGCGGAAAGGCATACATGTGGCACAAGAGTGTTAAGGGACCTACCTGGGAGAGAGGGCCAGAGGTCAGCTTCTGGTGGAAGAGGTCACTGAGGGCCTGGTTCTGCCTCTCGAGGTCAAAGACCCGCTTTTTCAGCTTGATGCATTCTTCACGAAGGTCCTGAGGAAAGGTTGAAGCATGAGCACCATTTTGCCCAGCATGACGGAGACAGACTGGCAGCTGCATCATCCCCTCACTCTTTCCCTTGGCAGAAAGCCAACTGTCAAATCCCAAACAGTGGCTTAAAGATAAGGGAGAATAAACCAGAAAGTAATGGAAGGGTATTTCTATCATGAAATGGCAACAGATGGCAGCTAACCAGGTGTACAAATAATCTGCCCAGGGATATATAATGCAGATGGGGTGAAAAATAGGGCAGCTAAATAGATTGATCCCCTGTATGTTTGTGAAGATGCAGGTCCCGTGTAGTTCTGTGGGTTTTTCCTTCTCGACGAGAGCGCATAGCTTCACAGTTTTATTTTCTATGTGATTCCATTACAAAGGATTGTTCTAAAGATTGAAATCAGGGAGATCTCAGTCAAAGACTTCTTTTTCTTTTCTGCACAGGGAACTGACAAAGAATAGAAAATTTACCTTTTGATTCAAAAGCGCTTGCACCACATGATTGGCTACCTGTGTAACAAATAAAAAATAGGCATAAGCAAAAAGGCTATGGCAGGAAAAGTGAAAAACTCTACCGGAAGAACATGTGGGAAGACAGTACCTCATCCAGGCAGCGTTCATAGGTCTCTCGCTGGTTCTCATTGGCTTGGGCTAAAGCTGAGTTCTCTGCCTGCAGATGTAGAGAAGAGTCAGGGTAACATGTGAGGAGAAAATGGGCCAGAAACCTGCATATCATCTCCCAGAGGCAAATAGGTAAAGAAAGAAAGGAAATCTCAAGAAAGATTTTGCACCACAACATTGCAAGTCAAATATTAAGCCTCTAACCCAGGCACTGGAAAACTCTGGCCCTCTGGGTGTTTTGGACTTCAACTCCCACAATTCCTAACAGTCTACCGGCTGTTAGGAATTGTGGGAGTTGAAGTCCAAAATACCTAGAGGGCAGAAGTTTGCCCATGCCTGCTCTATCCCAATGAGGGGCCAAAGAAAATGACTTCAGTGGCCAGGTAAGTCTTCAGAAACAAGAGGTGTGCAAATTCATTTATTCACTTGGTTTGTGGCTGGACCATGGGAAGACCAGAAGTCCATTACAAAGTGTCTGTGTAAAGGGCTCCCATGCAATCCAAACACATAGGCATGAGATACAATAGCTTCACACAGTGTGACTTGCTGTGGGCGGAGAGGGGTCCTCACACATTCTGCACACAGCTCTAGAATTTGACTCATCCAGCAGGGTGATATTTGAAGCTCTGGAAACCATTTAACCTGCCTCATAACAACAAGGAGCCATACAAGGTGGTTTAGGATCCCTTTTTAAGGCCTCTGGGCTTCTTGCCCCATCCTCAGCAAGAAAGTATCACTGACATCTCTTCTACAGCCAGTCTTAATCAGGAGTGGGTAACTTCCAGGAGCTGAATTAGGGATCACCCCCTCTTGCAAACCCTCCAAGGGCCACATCCTGCTAAAGAAGCTACAAGAGCAAAGTTCCAACAATTTGTAACAGTGAAGAGAATCCAGTGGCCTCCAAATGATGCTCCGCCAATGGTGGTGAATGCTGTGAGGGCTGAATGGAATTCCTAACTGCATTAACATAAGATACGCAGGGATCATATGTCTAGTGTGGAAGTGGAACAGCATTAAAAGCACCACCTTGTTACCCTGGGAACAGGATAACAAGGACAGCAAAAGAAGTTCCAGTAAGACTTCAATTTATTACTTTCATTAGTCCTTCAACTACATGTATTCTCTCTATGGGAAAGAAAGTGATGTTCCTTGAGCAGCCAAGAACAAAGCATGTACCTCCAGCTCACGGAGTCTCTGAAGAAGTTCCTGAGTTGTCATTGGCTCACCACCTCCTCCTTCTGGCTTCGTCTCACCCTGCAGCTTGGTTTCAGACATCATTTCCTTTGGACAAAAAGAACAGAACTGTCTTTCTTCAAGAAAAGAATACACTCCAACCCTGACAAAACAGGAGCATCTGAACCCACCCACTGGGAGCTCCCAATAATTTACAGAAAGGTTGTTCACTAATGACGGCAGAGTTGTGAGAGTCTTTCTGACAGAAGCATCAAACCTTTCAGTAACAGAGAACGGGCAAAAGTTCAACAAGCCCAGCTTGTTCCAACACAGCATCTCCCACATGGGAAAAGCTGCTTCTGTTGAGTTTGTACTCATCCCCACACCGTCACTAAAGACACCTGAGTCCCTCTGTTCAGCTACTAGAGTTGCAAAACAGAGGGGAAACCAATGCCAGATTATTTACTTATATTAATCAGATATTTGCGATATTTTTCCTTTAAGGCAGTGATTCAGGAACTAATATCCCCAAATAATGTTGGGCTACAGCTGTATTATATTTCTTTGTTCCATTTTGAATACTCCCACTGAATCAACTGTTAAATGGAAAGAAAACACACAACTATATTCTATTGATTCAACAAATCTACACTAGTTGAGATTAACCATGCCATTTAAAACATAGTCAACAACATCTAGAGAGCCATGCCTATGCCACAATATAACCAGACCTCTCTAACAATGTCTTTTATGTAAAGTTAAGTGAGAGTTGGACAAACTCTTTGCAATTGCTGTCCTCATGGGTCAGGACTGGAGAAAGCCATCTGTCCCACAATATGACCCATTTTGTGGTACTAAGAAAGACATTATGTCCATAACTCAGAGAGCACTCCAAAATTGGTAACCTGTTTCTTAAAGAGAGTTTTTTTAAAAAAAAATCCTTCTAGTTTACAGTTTTCTAGTCAAATTAAAAAAAAACACAACTAAGTTGAGCTAGTCCGATTTGGCAATGGTTACCTCTGTCATCACATTTAGATTACTGCTACATATTATATGTAGGGTAACCCTTGAAGAAAGTCGAGAAGTTTCAATTGGTGTAAAATACAATAACACTGGATGAACTGCATTGGTAATCAGGTGTTTTCCAGATTCACTTCAAGTTGTTGGTCTTAACCATTAGAGATCTAAAAAGCTTATGACCTTGCTATTTAAGGGAAGATCTCCCCATGGAACTGGCAAGCTATTAAAAGTGACAGGAGAGGAATTCTCTAGGATAGCATGACCTCTCGGAGACCTGGCTGTCAAGCACACAGAGAAGGTTTTGCTCATATGACTCCTAATGTATGAAAAGCATTTCCTTTGGAGATGGAATACAAGTACAAGATCTGTAACTCCTAAGACAGTCTGGCCTTACTGCTGGTAGGCACTGAGAGACGTAGGCCAAAATAGGGACTTTTCCAAGCTTTTTTTGGGGGGGGGGGGAATTGCTCTAAAACACATTACCTAGCATCTTTCCAGATGAAAGAATCTTGACTGGAAATAAATGTAAAGGACTTTTCTTGGAAACTTTGAAAAGTCTTTGAAGAGCATCAGAGAGGATAATACAGAGCTGGGTGGACTAACACTCTGACAATATGAAAACCAGTTTCACATATTTATATTCTCTGCATCACTCTAGAGATGGTTACCAGCCTCCAGTTGCTGCCAAATCCAAGTCCACTTCCAGTGTAGCTGTAAAACATTCACCTGGCCCCAGGTTCTGAACTAAACAGTTAAACTGATCACATCGATTTAAGGCTGCAATCCTGTAGGACACTCACTTACTTATGGGGCTGCACACATACACCTCCAACAAAGTTTTCAGCAGGCAAAGCCATCCCCACCCCCACCCCCTTGCTGGACAAGCATAGGCTACAAACAAGATTTCAGTCCAGAATCTAGGTTCGCTTTCTGAACCTCTCGGTCATAACAAACTTTTGTTGTTTGATCCCCAGAACCACTTTCTGGATCCAAATGCAAAGGAGTGTCTTAACAAAGAAATACAGGCATACGCTGTAATTAAAAAACCAACACTTCTGAATTTATCTCAGACTAGGAATTTGTTGCCAGCACTAAAATTCAATTGATAGGTCTTCCACACAAACTGTCATAATTGGTTGCATTGTATCCGCCCCTCCTCCATACACACCTTTTTAGTTTCCGCAAACTAAATGGTTTTTTTCTCGTCTAGTTCTGAGTTGTAACCCTGAATCTCAGTGCTTTGAAGATCAATGGCATATGCCACTGAAGAACTGGTGCATAAAGCAAAAGAAAGCAGTCAGAGAGATGAAGGTTTTCAACAGTGTGGAAAACATCAGATCAGAAACCAGGTTTTTTTTTTCTTTCTTTTCTTTTTTTTTTACACAAGCACTGTAGTGCTTTTGCACATCTCTCATTTATTGTAGTTCCTCAGGAGGGCTTCCGGGTAGAAAACATGGAAATGTTGTGGGGAAGTAGGCCTGCCTGAATTTTTCTGCCTCAAAAAAATGAAACATCCTTTTCTACATTAGTCTTTTCCATACCTGTTGCAATGACCTGGCAGTGATCACTATAGCTGGCCAAATCTCCACACCTTCTTTAGTTGTTTTCACCTGAAAAATAAACAAAGTCCAAGATTAGGACAGAGGTGCTCATTTTGAGCAAGTTTCAGTGTCGGAATGACACCCAGATTGGGACTGTCATTTTTAAAGAAGCATGCTGGGAACCCAGGAGGGGAAGTAAAAGGCCCCAAAAGCAAGTGGAGGGTATTTTTAGTGCAAGGGCCTCTCCAGTGTGTTCCTGTTTCTCTACAAAGTTCCCCTTGGTCACTCTCACCACACTCTCTGCAAACTGCTACACTGAAGTTTTGGAAGTGCAAAGAAATTTTTTTTCATGTATTATGGAATGGCAGATGGACCCAACCACCTTATTTTACGTCTTACCTTTCTCCCAATACTAGACCTCAAGACAGTTTACAGAAGTATGAAAAAGGTACACCCAAGGTGTTTAACATAGCACAAAGGGACAAATCATAATATCAAAATACTATTGAACTAAACAAACACCTATTTTGAAATGTATGGAGAAGACCACAGTGCCAATCCACAAAACTCCCTTCTTTGGCAACTGGATAAAAAAACGTTTTGCCACCAGAAGAAAAGCAACAGAAATGCTAGCCTAATTCCCAACCACCTCAAAAGGAGGTTTTTGTTTTTGGTTTTTTTTTTTGTCTCCAAGGAGACCACGTACACGGATTTGACTTTCAGTACCTCCACAGCCCATGGGGCAACCAGAAACCTCAGAAGTCCCTATCGTAGTCCCTTAAAAGGGTGAATTCAGGGAAATAAGGACAATTGGTGGCTAATAATCACAGATGACAATTGGCAGAGCTCCCAAGGTCAGAAACAAGAGTACTTGTTTCCAAAATGCTGAAAGCCACACAGAAATTATGGTCTCTCATGATGTTTGTATCATTTGCTTCTCAAGAGTATATTCTCAGCTAACTCTTAAAAGAGGCAGAATCCTAGACAGGGTGGATTTGACCATTTAAGTGCAACAAGCATTCGCTTATGACATCCTCACTGGAAGCCCTAAGATGGTCTCTATAGGCATGGAAAGGGAGGCAGTCTACAGATTTAGTCAACTGGCACCAGTGATATAAAATTATAGAATAGGGCTGGGGAACCTTAGGTGCTCCAGATGTTCTGGACACCACCTGCCCAAGTTCTACTGGCACACTAAGAGTAAGGAATTATGCGAACTGTAGTCCAAAAACATCTGTGCTGCCAAAGGCTCCATGATCCCAATATAAAGATTAGCTCATTTTTAGTTTAATGCAATACTAACTGTATTTGGAGCCCAGTCAGAGTGTCACAGCCCCATTATTGGTGACCCCTTTACTGGAAATGGTAAAGACTGAATACAACAACAACATATCCTGTTACCAAACACTGGCTGCACCAGAGTAGAGGCCACTGCTGCCCCCAACATAGGCCTTGCTTAACATCACAGGCGAAATGCCTGCATCTAATACACAGGAGATTTGTGATGGGAGTGGTAGTATTAGGTTAAAATCTTATTCTTCCTTCCTGCGACTCCAAGCAGCAAAATCTAGTCCAAATTTCTACATGGTCCAAAGTAATCCACTGAGCATTAGCTGAGTCAGAAGATGAATCCTGTTTTCCTGAGTCCAGCAAAAACAATTCTAGCAGCCAAAGCAACTAAGTGTACTGGACTTCCTCAGCTCTAAAGAAATGAAAACTACCTACACAGGAGACCTATTAAGATTGCCACAAAGCGAAAAAGAAAAACCAGAAATGTCTGAATTAGAGACAACAGCATGTTCACTCAGCATACTGAGACTTTGCAGTAACTAGGACAAAAGCTGGAGGTTGGGAGGAGGACTATACAAAATAAAATTTGAAATTAAGTTCATTAGTATAACACACAGTGTCTGGAATTTGCTAGTGCAGGTGTCGTCCCCCCCCCCTTTTCTTCTCCTTCACTACTTTTTTTGGGGGGTGGGGGGTGTTCAAGAAAACATCACCACCTCGATGAGAAACAGTAGATCTCATAAATGACACCACCCAATTATGAAAGGAATGAAGCATCTTTCGCTGTTGCCACTGAGAAAAGGGAGAAAGTCTGTCCCTTGGAAGAGATCAACTTGTGAGGTCTCACATCAATTCTTATAGAGAATGAAGGCAGTAAAGCTTGATGATTAGCACAAAGAATATGAAGAGAGGTTTTGATCAAGAGGACCCTGGTTCAAAATCATCACTCAGCCATGGAAACTCATTGAGCTACTGCAAGAAGGATAAAACAGAAATAGAAAAACAGAAGAAACTGAGAGCAATCTCAAGGTCCCAGGAGGAAGGGTGGGAAAGAAATGCAAGAAAAACAAACACACGAATAACCATTTCAGGAGAAATTTCTTTCTGAATGATGCTTCAGGCAAGGACAATGGTATGGCCAATAAAGGTGGGTTTGCTTGCAAAAGGTCAGGTTCATTTGTTAACAAAAATAGTGCTCAAAATTCATGTTAACAGAAGCCTAAGCATTTGAAGAATTCAAAGATCATATCTATTGCTATTTTGAGGTTAAGCAACTGAAAGTGAGGTGCCTGAAACACAACTTACAATTTTTTTTGTCGTGTCAGAAGCGACTTGAGAAACTGCAAGTTGCTTCTGGCATGAGAGAATTGGCTGTCTGCAAGGACACTTCCCAGGGAATGTCCAGATGTTTTTGATGTTTTACCATCCTTGTGGGAGGCTTCTATCATGTCCCCACATGAGGAGCTGGAGTGATAGAGGGAGCTTATCCACGCTCTCCACGGATTCGAACCTGCAACCTGTTAGTCTTTAGTCCTGCCGGCACAGGGGTTTAACCCACTGTGCCACAGGGGGCCCTGTCATTTGCAGGGTAAGAACTGGCAGATTTGATAATGTATTTCTGTATTGCCACTGCCTCCATTTCTGCCCTAGGTCACTTTTAACAGGGATTTCAATAACACCAGTGCTGTGGAAGGAAGTCACACTGGAGAGGTGTTTGGGTCTGGCCGTGTGCATATTCCCACACTCATTCACATTAGTGGAGGAGGAAGGCATGCATGTTCACTCACACAGGAGAGAGGAAATGGGGGTATATGTGTACATTTGCTCACTTGCATGAGTGGGCGGGAGGAAGGGTAGACCCTCCTTTCTCCCACTTCCCCTTCCTATCCCTTTCTTTACCTCCTGCCCACGCAGGAGTTTTAGAAATATTCCACTTTTGCAATGTTTTGCAGTATTTCTATTTTTGCAGGGATCCTCTGCCCCTAATCCTCGTGAAAGTGGCAGCCTGCTTGTAATTTTTAGTTTGACACAAGCCAAAGCGGAGGTCTCCTCTGGCCCTTTAAGAATTTGAGGAAGGGAAAAGGAGAACAACTGTGTCTAAGGAAGTTCTTTGGCAAACTGGTGCCCACAATATTTTACATTTTCCTTTTTCTCTTTCAACAACAGCACTTTCTGGATAACAAGCAAACCCAAGAAGACAGATTTCTAGTCTCTTTAGGTTTTTGAAACTCTTGAATGGATAGATTTGGGGATGAATTGGAGGAAATTACAATATTCTTTTTATTCTCTAGACTGGCCAAGTAAAGTCCTAAGAATGTAAGGATAGAGAGGAAGAAAGTATTCTTCACTTCTTCTACAGAATAAACCTTGCAGTTTGGGATTACTATATCTAGTGTACACTGCACTAGCCACCAATCCTACTCACCAGTCCAGGGATGAGAAAAGTTAAGACTATGGGCTCCAAGACATCATGTTTTAAAAACACCTTTGTTGTCATTTCTGGAGGCCTCCCAGAGAGTAGCTGTTTGATATTTCTAGTTTGGAGGGTTTTGGGGGGGGGGGGGGCGCTCATACAAGCTTGACCAACCCCACTCTAAAATATAAAAATAAAAACCGGAATGTTTATTAATTATGTTATGGAGGAGTATTGTTGACATTTTCCAGCCTAATGCAGCATAGGCAGGTGATAGAGGTGAAAATATGGTTCTCATATAATCACAAGGTTGGAAAGTACTGCAAGAGCTATCTACTCCAACCTCTGCCATGCATTATCAGCAGTATTTGCTGTAGCAACTCTGAAGTTTCTCTACTACTTCAAGAAATGTTGTGGTTTTTAAAAAAACAAAAAAAAACAAACCCCGGATGTTTTGGGATGTTTCATCACTAGGAACCCACAGAAAATAAAATTGCAGTGTAAGAGCCTATTAGGTAAAGTCAATCATGATAGAGGCTTATGCACAGAAGCCTACATCCCCTTTGTTTCCTTTCTACCATCTTCTAAGAAAATGGAAAAGTTTTCCATGACTCCTTGAAACTAGGGGAAAGGGGCTGGGGCAGACAGGAAAGATGTTCATAGCATATGTAAAATTCAAGATTCTATAACAATTCATATTATAGTACATATAAACAGATAATATATATGCATTACAGATATACACATGTATCATATTTTCCAACCTTAGACATAAATATTGTAAGTGCCAACTACAGTTTGAAATCTTATCAGACATATGATCAGCTTATATTCTTGACGACACCTATGACAGATTACATATGAATATAACATTTGTATGCAGTTCTCTGAAACAAGACTCGGGCCTTTGAAAAGAGACAGATCCAACAGGGTTAGGAAGGACCAGGAAGGAGAAATTCTAGTTTTCATTGCAGCTCCAGGAAGACAATGTAGTCTAACATGTACAACTGGCACAAACCCCAAAAAACATACATGGTAAGTAAAGCTGCCAGGTCTTTGATTGCTTGGCTATCAACTAAAAAGCATTTTTGCACCCAAACCATTATTTGTGTGATACATCTGTTATTACCCAATTATGAAGGAAAGAGATTCCTCACAGGCTCAGTCTACCTTAGGTCTTCATGTTGTCCAAACCCAACTCCCATTCATTTAAGAACCCAAATCAAAACTTAGTTCTTTTTAACACATGTCTGCATCGCTGGGGTTGCAGGTAACATTATGACTCAGAGGTGTGTTCTGGCACTTTAGGCATCTATTTGCTTAGATGATTACTTAATGCATTCCAGGACTAAGCCCTAAATTGGTTCCCATGAGGAGATCTGGCTCCAAAATAATCCGCAAGAAGCTTGAACATCTCGGGGAAGGCCTTCCAATTTTGAAAAAGGAACTGGAGCCCACGGTCCAGCCACTACAGCATGGAGGGTGAAGGTGGCATGAGAGAAAACCCCGAAGCCAGTGACAGCTTTGCAACACCCACCTCCCCTTGCATCTCCAGTTTCCTCGTGACGCACACACACAGTGGGTCTAATTAAACCTGGCAGTCGGGGATGTTTGGGTCAACGGTTGCTTTGAGATGCTCCAATAAGCAGCACGAAGGATTCTCCTGTGGAAAAAGCTGGCTCCCGCAGCCCCCAGAAGACAGGGTGCTCCCGATTTCCCCTTGCCAAGCTGACCCTCAGCCCAGACATAAGCTCCCTCCCAGAAGGCCTTGCAGATAAGAGACCCGCGTCTGCACATCCCTCCTTAGCATCGGTGCTGCATGCCAAGCAACACATTCCTGCGTACATACCAGCCGTGCCAAGGTCTAGCACGGTACTCCAGGCGAGACTGAAGCCAAGGGCGCTCAGCCGACTCAAACAGTGTGCTTGGGAGGACTACGTTTCCTTGGCCGCATTCCTGGTTTGCAAAAGGGGACGGCGGCGGCTGGGTAATGCCAACGTCTACATGGCTCAGCACAAAGAGACTAAACCCAGCTCCCAAGCTGCAGGGATTGCAGACATCTGGAGCATTGCTGGGGCTGAATCCCCTTAAAGGGAAACAGCTGCAGCCAGGAAAGGGGGGGGCACCTTAAAAGCAAAGGGACCTCAGACCATCCAATACCCCCCATTCTCCCAGACACCACACTTCTGATAACACCCTTCTTGATACACCCCAAAGTCATGGGGAGAGGGTATCAAATTAAACAGCATCCTATCAGAGCAAGCATTCTTTTATAGACCGCCCTCCAAATAAAACACTAGTTTAGCCAATGTTGTCTGGGGACACATGTTCCCCACACCGTCTCACCCACACATGCATTGCCCCCCTCATATTGATGCTTCAAACCATTCACACCCACTTTAAGCACCTTATCCAACACTATCTCATTCCCCTCTCCACCCCAACTCCATTTCTCTCTCTGATACACACACATATACACACACTTTCCCACAAAACCTATTAGGGCCTGAAATGGATCAGTCCCCTCCGCAACCTTGAAAATGAGGTTCAGAAGTGGGCTGCTTTGGGGGGCCGGCCTCCCCCTGAGCTCATTTGTCCTGACACTATAGTGACACTCATGCAGAGAGAGAGAGAGGCGTCTTCGTACTCCCCAGATGACTCCAAATGGCCTCCATTTTAAGATCCCCCTCCCCAACGCTGCTGTGGCTGCTGCCTCCCCTCACAAGCAGCCGTGCTCTGCCTCAGACAAGGCTCCAGGCATTTCCTCGTCCTCGCCCTTCTCCTTCCTTGGCTCTCCTCGCTACCCACTCCTCCAAGTCTCCCCTCGCTGGGCAGCCCTCCTTCTCCCCTCTCAACCCAGAGCAGCCCCCCCCCCACACACACACACACACACACACCCTTCCCCGCTTACCCTCCTCTGTGTCTCCTCCTTTTGAGCATCCTCCTGCCAGGCCCTAGGCCCACTCCACTACTACTGCTAATGCCTCTGCTGCTGCTGCTATTGTTGGGTTGCCTGCGAAAGGGAGGGAGGGAGGGAAGGAGGGAGAAGGCGGAGGCAGGCAGAGACCCAGCCCAGCAGACCCCAAACGCCACCCTCCTTCCCTCCCTCCCTCCCTCCTTCTGTCCTTCTTTCCTTCAGCTCTGCTACTTGGCCAGGGAGGACAAAAACATAACACAAAAAGGGAGGCAAGAGGAGGAGGTGCCATTCCTGTCAAGCCTGCCTGGCTGAGCTCAGGGAGCTCACCTCTCAGGGAAGATGATGATTACTGCTGAATCAATGCCCTTTGAGAGCACTTTAACTCCCTTGGCTCAGTGTTATGCCATTGCCCCCCGTGGTACAATGGGCTAAATCAGTGGTTCTCAACCTGTGGGTCCCCAGGTGTTTTGGCCTACAACTCCCGGAAATCCCAGCCAGTTTACCAGCTGTTAGGATTTCTGGGAGTTGAAGGCCAAAACATCTGGGGACACACAAGTTGAGAAACCCTTGTGTCAGCAGGACCGCTGACCAACAGATCAGCAGTTCAAATCTGGGGAGAGCGGGTTGAGCTCCCTCTGTCAGCTCCATGTCAGGAGCAACTTGGGAAACTGCAAGTCACTTCTGCTGTGAGAGAATTAGCTGTCTACAAGAACATTTCCCAGGGACACCCAGATGTTTGATATTTTACCATCCCTGTGGGAGGCTTCTCTCACATCCCTCCCCATGGGGAGCTAGAGCTGACAGAGGGATCTCAATCTGCTCTACCTGGATTCGAACCGCTGACCTGTCGGACAGCAGTCCTGCCGGCACAAGGGTTTACCCATTGCACCATCAAGGGCTCCAGCTCCCCATGTGGGGATGTGAGAGATGCCTCCCACAAGAATGGTAAAAAAACATCAAACATCTGGGCATCCCCTGGGCAACATCCTTGCAGACAGCCAATTTTCTCACACAAGAGGCAACTTGCACTTTCTCAAGTTGCTCCTGACACCAAAAAAAAGTGTTATAGTGTCCTGGGATTTGTAGTCTGATGCCATCTTTAGCTTTCTCTGCCAAAGATGGCTGGGGGCTTATAATTATTAATAGTAGTAGTATGTACATATGTATAGCCTGCCATGTGAATTAGAACCTCACACATATATACATAAAAATAGAATTAAACATAGAACTAAACATATAAAACACAGCACCTCCTGGCTTTCATCTTTAAAAGCCTGTCTGAAAAGAAGGGTCTTGGCCCACCACTAGCTCAGCCAACTACAACTCCCACAGCACTGAGCCACAGCAGTTAAAGTGGTGTCAAGCTGCCAGCTAGTGTTTTAATATTTGCTCTACATATTGTGTTCTCTCTGTCTGGTTTAACTATACCGTATCCTGCCATGAGGAGAGGCGGGTAACAAATAATAATTTACTGTTGTTGTTACCTCTATAGTGGACTCACCTTAATTCCTTCCCTCAAGATGGAGAAGCCCTGGCTACAGGGACTCCCTACATTCACTTGAAATGCAGACCAATGCTGGTAGTTGTGGTATTATTTTTAAAGTGTGTTTGCTTTATATGGTTATCCCCTGACCTGGTACCAAAAGGTGAAAGGCAAGCTATATACGTCAGTACATTCCTTTATCTCAGATTATGAGATAAAGGCCAAGGGGTATTTAACCCACATTTCTTCCCTTCACACCACCAAGGAAACAAATAATGGAAACGTCAACAGAAAAGCTATTTTGGTGCAGCCAGTCCTCTGTATCCATGGATTCAGCCATCCATAGCTTGATTTATCTTTTTAAATTCTAAACAGCAAATCTTTTTGCCATTTTATATAAGGGACAATTTTGCTACACCATTGTGTATAATGATCGAGCATCCACAAATTTTGATATCCATTGGTGTCCTGCAGCAAAACCTCAACAAATATCAAAGCATGTGGTACTCAAACAGTGAGGAGGAGCACAGAGGTCCTCCTCTTTATCGTTTAGAGTACTGTAGACAGAACATGTGATTTGTACTTAAGTGCATTTTGCACCAGAACTTTACTTCCATCTAATAGTGTTGGTATCCCATACTAAGCAGTTTCCCAGCAGGCACAGAAATTCTGGTTGCCATAAACATATGATTTTGAAGTTTCTTATTTATTTATTTATTTATTTATTTATTTATTTATTATTTATTACTTGCACTTATTAACCGCCGCTCTCAGCCCTAGGGCGACTCGTGGCGGTGTACAAAACATAGAAAAAACAACAATTTACAATGAGTCAAGACCACAACACAACATCTTACTAATACAGACATCTAATTAAACTAAAAATCCGCTTCGTCTTATTTTGGGGTCATAATCAATCTCATAGTCATAGTCCATTCCGGTCGTCTTTCCGATAACATAGCACTCAGTTGAAGGCCTTCTCGAAGAGCCATGTTTTCAGGCCCTTACGGAAGGCCATAAGGGAGGGCGCCTGTCTAATTTCAGCAGGGAGGGAGTTCCATAGCCGGGGGGCCACCACCGAGAAGGCCCGCTCTCTTGTCCCCGCCAGGCGTGCCTGTGAGGCAGGCGGGACCGAGAGAAGGGCCTCCCCAGATGATCTCAAGGTCCTCGTGGGCTCGTAGGCCGAGATGCGGTCCGCAAGGTATTTTGGGCCGGAACCGTTTAGGGCTTTGTAGGATAGCACCAGCACCTTAAATTGGGCCCGGTAGCAAATCGGCAGCCAGTGGAGCTGGGACAACAAGGGCGTTGTATGCTCCCTGCGTCCCACTCCAGTTACCAACATGGCTGCCACGCGCTGGACTAGCTGGAGCTTCCGGGCCGTCTTCAAGGGCAGCCCCACGTAGAGAGCGTTGCAGAAGTCGAGGCGGGATGTGACCAAAGCGTGTACCACCGTGGCCAAGTCAGACTTCCCAAGATACGGGCGCAGCTGGCACACGAGCCTAAGCTGTGCAAATGCTCCCCTGGCCACCGCTGAAACCTGGGGATCCAGGCTGTGTCTGTCACTATAAAATTTAAATTAATTACAAATTAATTTCAGTCTCACAGGAACTGCTCTATGCAGTCTAAGAATTATCTGGGCTCAAAGCCCACCCACCCACCAGCTAAGAAGTTTGGAAAACCCCAAAAGTTCCTCATCACTCAACTTTCTTGGACAAGAATTTTCCTACTCTCAAAAAATTAAATTAAAAAGTTGATACAATTCACTAATGGACTGTGAGAGCTTTTGAGCAGTGGAACTCTCTGCCCCAGAGTGTGATGGAGGCTCCTTCTTTGGAGACTTTTAAGCAGAAGCTGGATGGCCATCAGTCGGGGTGCTCTGAATGCGATTTTCCTGCTTCTTGGCAAGGGGCTGGATTGGCCCACGAAGTCTCTTCCAACTCTATCATTCTATGAAAACTCAAACCACTACAGCCACATTGGCTCTCACCAAATCATTACTCTCCATGTAAGCAATGTCATTCCCTGAAAAACAGCAGCAGGAAGGTAAAAAGCATACCCCAGCTGAACAAATCTTTCCAAGAAAACCCCACGATAGAGTTGACAGCATGCAGCAACAACAACTGTGCCCTATATATGAGCTCATCTAGAGAAGCAACCCCATAATTTTCTTGTGTGAACCATTTCCAGCCCTGTCACTTGAATAGATTTAAATATAGTTTTATTTCATGATTCAAGTCCAACACAAAACATTGAGAAACAGTGGAAGACTCTAGATGTGACTGAGGGCAATGAGAAATGAGCATCACACTTTTACCTCTTCAACAGGCATTCTCTCTGCAAAAACAAGACCAGGAGTAGACTGTGACACAGACTATCAACTGTTAATATCAACCATTAATGTAAAATAAAAGAAGAATACGAAAGCAACAATAATGCCAAAATACAACATCCCCATTAAATTAAACAATAATGTAAAAATAGTTTTGCTCTATTAAACTTTATAGATGACAGAAAAACCTTTGATTGTATAAGGCTATGTACTCTTAAACATATGGGGGTGTCACATCATTTGACTGCTCTAATGTGCAAGCTGTACTCAGAACAAGGGGCTACCATTAAAGGCCCTTCCACACAACCCTATATCCCAGAATATCAAGGCAGAAAATCCCACAATATCTGCTTTGAACTCGGTTATCTGAGTCGACACTCAGATAATGTGGGATTTTCTGCCTTGATATTCTGGAATATAGGACTGTATGGAAGGACCGTAAGACAGAATTTGGAGAAGCGCAATGGTTTCCAATTGGCAAGGAGGTCCATCAGTGCTGTACTTTATCACCCTATCTGTTTAACTGTGTGCTGAAAACATCTTATGTAAAGCAAGATTTGATGTGAAGGAAGGACACATGAAAACTGAATGAAGGAACATCAACCATTTAAAACATGCAGATGACACCATACTGCTGGGAAAAGACAGGAAAGACTTGAAACAGTTGTTGAAATAAGTGCAAAAGTAGATTCACAGCTGAACATTAAGAAAATAAAAATAATAACCAGATATGTTTTACATAACTTTCAAGTAGGCTATAAATTATTTCATGCAAATATGCAGTAAACCGAAAGAAAGTCTGTGTTTCTCCAGACCTTCTTATCATTCTCCAGTAGCAATCCCGATTTTTTTTAAAAAACTCTTCCTTCTAAAAATAGTAGGAAAAGTAAAGGTTGGGCATCCATTAAAAGACTTTGCAAACATTCTTTGAGGTGTATCTCTACTTGGATGGTGCAATAGGCTATATTTCAAAGGAAGGTAATAGCAAACCACCTTGTTAGACTTTAAGCTCAATAAATACAACTTGCAGGCAAGCCCTTGCCAGAAGTCTGAACAACTCATTTTAAAGTACAAACTGAAAATTTCCTTCCCTCCTGCTGACAAGGAAATGGCCTCATGGCTGCAAGGGAGCAATGGGTGCTTAACTATCTTGTTAACTTGTAAAGACTGCAGATCTTGCCCAATGATCTTGGTTCAGTATGGAACGCCTTCTAAGTGTGCAGTTCCCAGAGGCTGGGCAATATAGGAAGGAGAATAGATATCTATACAGGACTGGTTTTTGTCTCATGTGTTTGGACTCCTTAAACCAGGGATGCCCAAACTAAGGCCCACATTCCAAATGTGAACCTCCAAGGTCATTTATCTGCTCCCACCCTAAACTTTAGGGTTGCCCTAAGTCTGAAAGGCACACAACAACAACAACAATCCTAATTAACATAACTGTCTTATCAGCCAAAAGCAGGCCCACACTTCCCACTGAAATATTGGTAAGGTTCTTTGGTTTTAAATTGTTCATTTTAAATATCGTGTTGTTCTTCCATGTTTTAAGATATGTTCAGTGTGCATATGAATTGGGTCATATATTTTTTTCAAACTATCACCCAGCCCCCCAACAGTCCGAGAGACAATGAACTGGCTCTCGACTTAAAAAGTTTGAGGACCCCTGCTGCAGACCATTCGAAATCATAGCCGGGGGGGTGATAAACAGAGGTCAGGTTCCCATCTGCCCTTTACACCCCAAATCACATGAAGCACACGTTCTGCACTCATCACTTGAAGCACATAGAGTCTATAACTTCCCATAGAATTTCTTTTAAAAAAAAGCCATGGTTTGCCCCACCGAAAGGTCTCCTTCATTCCAGGTGACAGGTCCTAAGTTAAAGACAGGTTAAATGAATACAAGGGTAATGCAATAACAAATAACACAGAAGCAAAGGCAGGATTTCTAGAGAAGGAAGAAAGAATGCATAAAGCCTCCACAGAAGGAAAGCAGAAGCCCCAGAGGCAGAAAAAGAGATAAACAGGAAAAGATACATTTCCAGAACCTACTTCTCTGTATTTTTGGATTTTTCTTCACATCTGAGGATGAGAAGATCTTAGTCTGAAGTTAGCTGCACCCGTCAGAACCCTCTTAGATTGGGGCAGGAGTAAGGTTACCTTTGTTTTTCCTCTGAGAAACAGCCTGTATTAAAACACAATCTGTTCTGTTGGGCTTCAATTGCTGGTTTTTGTTTTTTGTCTTCTTAATAAAGAAATAATTGCTTTTGCTTCAAATCAGCTTGTCCTCGACCTGATTGTTTCTTTCTTGGAGCTACTCTGATTAATTGTCTGGTTTTTTAAACCGTTAGCCTGCAAGATCCTGCAGAGAATTAGTACCCGGGAGAGTATTTTCCCCAAACCAGTATACCTAGTATACTGCACTTCTACAGTGTCCTATCTAACCTGAGATACCCTCACACAAGACTACCCCCCAAAATGTCTGGAATATAAACCCCCTTAAGATAATTAATTTATTCATGATTCCTGGCATACGACTGGAGTCAAAATCCCAGGGTAGATGAAGTCTCATCTCCAAGGTACATAATAATAATAAAATCAGCGTAGATCAGTTACCCTCCAAAATAGTGTCTTTCAGTACTTAAGCAGGAAAATGGAGGGATTTTCCCCCTATGTAATCAGAGAATTAAATGCAACTGTTAGTAATGAAACAAAGGGAATTGATAAATTAGAATTAACCATCTCAAATAGAAGCCCCCGTTGGCCCAACGGGTTAAACAGTTGTGCCAGCAGGACTGCTAACCAAAAGGTCGACGGTTTGAATCTGGGGAATAGGGCAAGCTCCCATCTATCAGCTCTACCTTCTCATGCAGGGACATAAGAGAAGCCTCCCAGAGGATGGTAAAACATCCAGGTATCCTCTGGGCAACGTCCTTGCAGATGGCCAATTCTCTCACACCAGAAGCAACTTGCAGTTTCTCAAGTCGCTCCTGACACGAAAAAAAAAACTCTCTCAATTCAAACGGTGTAGTTTTTCAATGGAACTTCTTAAGGCAAGAAAAATGTGGCCAAAGAAATCTACGTTTTGGATGAGAAAGAAGTAAAGGGTGTTCCTCTGTTGATTTCTTTTTCATTGAGACCGTTTGCTCTTCAAAATATTAAGCAGAGACGTTGCAAGAAAACCGACTTGATTTTTAATAATACTTTTTTGAAGTCTACCTTGCAATTCAACTATGTGATAATGAAATGTCATTGCTACTCAAAAGGTCATTAAACAATTGTAGTGTAGTTTTACTCTTTCAGATAGTTGAAAAATGAGTCAACACTCTCCCTTCTCACTGAGGTATTCAGAGCTTTATCAAAGTTGTGTCTTTAGGTGGAGCAGGAGTTAGATGATTTTCCTGTGTTATCTTGGCAGCTGGAATTCTTGCTTTTTTTGCATGTGGAAGTTTTAGACAAAGCATGCCAAACCAAATGATAATATTTGGCACAAAAGTAGCTGGCCTTTCAGAAAACATGTATTCATTTTTTTTAAAAAAATGAAGCAAAAAATGGTTGATTTTCCCAAGAAGGAAATAATTATGGTCATGCTTTATTGGACCAGTCTGTTGGCAAAATAGCATGCAAGTGTTCAAGCAGCACACAAAAATGCTTCCCAGCAGAAACAAAAAGCAGAAGTACCATGAATTAAAAACAGCTACAGCTTAGCAAATATATTTGGTATGGCTATGTAAGCTAACACAGCAAACTACTTCATTTACAAGAAGAAAACAATGCCAGATGGCTTCCACCCTGTTAACATTGGCTTAAACAGAGCTGAAAGAACTCCTTTAAAAAAATAATTCATGATCACGCCAGTTGAAAGACACTTCCAAAGCTGAAGTATTATAAAAGTTCAATTTTTGAAAATTAAGTTTTTACGTTCCTTTTTCTTAAAGCAAAGTACAGATCATATTATTTAGTTTAGGGTGCATCTGAACTGTAAAATTAATGCAGCTTGACATCACTTTAATTATTTTTTCCGTGTCAGGAGCAACCTGAGAAACTGCAAGTTGCTTCTGATGTGAGTGAACTGGCCGTCTGCAAAGACATTGCCCAGGGGACGTCCGGATGTTTCATGTTTTACCATCCTTGTGGGAGGCTTCTCTCATGTCTCCGCATGGGAAGCTGGAGTTGACAGAGGGAACTCATCCACGCTCTCAGGACTGGTCTTCAGTCCTGCCAGCACAAGGGTTTCCTGTTGTGCCACTGAGGACTCCTTATCACTTTAATTATAATGGCTCAATGCTAAGGAATCATGTAAGTTGTCATTTTTAAAAGTCTTTAGCTTCCTCTGCCAAAGAGTGCTAGTGCCTCACCAAACTATAATTCCTATGATAGATGGCCATCTGCCAGGAATAATTTGATTGTGTTTCTGCATGGCAGGACTTGATGACACTTGTGCTCTATTCCAATTCAATCCCAACTGGTTTTGCACTTTGAGCTCAGTTTGTAGCAATATGTCAAGGACAAATAGGGAAAGTGGAAGGAAGAAGAAGAGAGAAACCGGAATATTTTAAAAGCAGTTGGGAAAGTGAAGTACCAGCTGATTTGGCTGTCCCTGCCAAATTGAGACAGTTTCCCAATAAAGAAGGGTTTCTCTTTCCTTGCACTGTGTGAACCAATACAATGGAGAGCGGGAAGGGCAATGCCAATCTAGCCAAAAGGCTCCAGTCAAGCTATGCATGTCTAGCCTGCCGTGTGTACCACTATTGTATGCTGAGTAGTGTCACTCTCATAATATTTTTTTTCAATGCATGGATAAGCTTTCCCATAGATAGATTAAATCTGTCTCTGGTGTGAAAGTCAACACTACCTCCTCAACACTACCTCCTCTAGCACATCAGCAATTCATCATCCCCTCTCTAGAAATGTTGCACAAAAGCAAGATAGTTGTTTTCAGATGGTCTGCTTTCAGGAAATTCCTTGCTTTCATTTATATTGTCACACCAACCCTGATTCCCCTGACAGCAGTTCACAATTAGGTTACACACAGACGTAATACCAAAATAAAAGATGTCAAAAGTGTTTCCTTACACTGTCAGCTTAAAGACTTGAATGCCTTTGGATGGAAGATTAACATGATCTCCTCCCCCACCCTCACCCTGCCAAAAATTCAACAAGACAGTTGCAAATCACAGTAAATTGTATTTTTCTCTCCTTCCTTTGGTTATCTGAAGTTTCTTAGTTAAATTTTCAATCAGGGGGAATTGCTGAATCTCATTGTACAAATTGTCAAGTGTATCCACACTGTAGAATGAATTCAGTTTGACACTATTTTAACTGCCACGGCTCAAAACCGTAGTTTTACAAAGCCATACCCTTCTTTGCCAAATACTAGTAGTGCTTCATCAAACTAAAAATCCCAGGATTCTATAGCATTGAGCCATAGCAGTTAAATTGGTATCTAACTATATTAATTCTACAGTGTAGATCACCCCAGGTTGCATTTCTTAAATCATCTCACATCCTAGAAGGTACCAAACACTATCCTCTCTGAGGCTCCAGGTTGTAGGGGAAACCGATGCTGCATTACAGATCTAACAGAGGAGCATCGATGTTCTCATCAGAGTTTGGACAAGTTACTTTTGCAGACTACAATGCTAGAGTCCTCCAATCTCAATGGCCATTTTCCTAGGGCCCTTCCACACAGCCCTATATCCCAGAATATCAAGGAAGAAAATCCCACAATATCTGCTTTGAACTGGAAGATATGGCACTGTAGACTCAGATGTTGTTGTTTATTCATGTAGTCATTTCAAACTCTTCGTGACCTCATGGACCAGCACGCCAGAGCTCCCTGTCGGCCTTCATCACCCCCAGCTCCTTCAGAGTCAAGCCAGTTACTTCAAGGTTACCATCCATCCATCTTGCCCTTGGTTGGCCCCTCTTCCTTTTTCCTTCTATTTCCCCCAGCATTATTGTCTTCTCTAAGCTTTTCTGTCTTCTCATGATGTGGCCAAAATACTTCATCTTTGCCTCTAATATCCTTCCCTCCAGTGAGCAGTCGGGCTTTATCTCCTGGAGGATGGACTGATTGGATCTTCTTGCGGTCCAAGGCACACTCAGCACTTTCCTCCAGCACCACAGTTCAAAAGTGTCTATCTTCCTTTGCTCAGCCTTCCTTATGGTCCAGCTCTCACATGCGTAGGTGACTACGGGGAATACCATTCCTTTAACTACGTGGATCTTCGTTGCCAGTGTGATGTCTCTTCTCTTCACTATTTTATCGAGATTGGACATTGCTCTCTTCCCAAGAAGTAAACATCTTCTAATTTCCTGGCCACAGTCTGCATCTGCAGTAATCTTTGCACCTAGAAATACAAAGTCTGTCACTGCTTCCACGTTTTCTCCCTCTGTTTCCCTGTTGTCAATCATTCTTGTTGCCATAATCTTGGGTTTTTTGATGTTTAGCTGCAACCCAGCTTTTGCACTTTCTTCTTTCACCTTGATTAGAAGGCTCCTCAGCTCCTCCTCCCTTTGGGCCATCAAAGTGGTATCATTTGCATATCTAAGATTGTTAATGTTTCTTCCAGCAATTTTAACCCCAGCCTTGCATTCGTCAAGCCCCGCACATTGGATGATGTGTTCTGCATACAAGCTGAATAGGTTTGGTGAGAGTATACAACCCTGCCGTACGCCTTTCCCAATCTTGAACCAGTCTGTTGTTCAATGGTCGGTTCTTGCTGTTGCTACTTGGTCGTTATACATATTCTTCAGGAAACAGATAAGGTGGCTTGGTATGTCCATACCACCAAAAACTTGTCACAGTTTATTATGATCCACACAGTCAAAGGCTTTAGAATAGTCAATAAAAAAGAATTAGATGTTTTTCTGAAACTCCCTGCCTTTCTCCATTATCCAGCGGATATTGGCAATTTGGTCTCTTATTCCTCTGCCTTGCCTATACCCAGCTTATGCATCTGGCAGCTCTCTCTCTCCATGTATTGCTGGAGTCTTCCTTGCAGGATCTTGAGAATTACCTTACTGGCATGAGAAATAAGGGTCACTATACGGAAGTTTGAGCAGTCTTTAGCATTTCCCTTTTTTGGTATGGGGATATAAGTTGATTTTCTCCAACCTGATGACCATTCTTGTGTTTTCCATATTTGCTAGCATATGGCATGCATCACCTTGACAGCATCATCTTTCAAGATTTTAAACAGGTCAGCTGGGATCCCATCATGTCCTACTGCCTTGGTGTTAGCAATACTTCTTAAGCCCCATTCAACCTCACTTCTCAGGATGTCTGGTTCTAATTCACTCACCACTATCCTCAATATTATTATCCTTCCTATACAGATCTTCTATATAGTCTTGCCACCCAGCGACTTGGAAGGCGCTGAACAGATTGCGCTCTGGCACCACGAGATGCAGAGCCAATCTTAAGAAATGGGGCTACAGGGTGGAATCCTCGGCATGCGAGTGCGGAGAAGAACAAACCACTGACCACCTGCTGCAATGCACCCTGAGCCCTGCCACATGCACGATGGAGGACCTTCTTGCGGCAACCCCAGAGGCACTCCAAGTGGCCAGATACTGGTCAAAGGACATTTAACCAAATACCAAATTTGCAAAATCTGTATGGTTTTTTCTTTCTTTCTTTCTTCTTTTTCCTTCTCTTTTTAATCTCTGTGTTTGTTTTGCCCTGTTAGAATTGTAATACAATGGTTGCTGATGACACGATAAATAAATAAATACCCAGCTCAAAGCAGATATTGTGGGATTTTCTGCCTTGATATTCTGGGATATAGGGCTGTGTGGAAGGGCCCCTAAGCTCTGAACACAGAGTGAAACTCACTCTATTAGAAGAAAACCCTGCCCCAGTTTGCAATTCTCCTTCTACCAAGGATAAAAGCTTATCAAAGGACATAAGATTACAAGGAAAACAGACAAAACACACTGGGTCATGGCTGAAAAGGTATATTGGGAAATAATGCAACTGAGATGCAAACCATATCATCCCAGTGCTCTGTGGGGAGAAAACCCACATGGATTTTCTACTGCTGCAATCACATCCAGTCCCCAGTGTCATAGAAAGGACAGTCACTTTGACTCAGAAGAGCTGGGTTTCTTTTCCTTTTGTTTTAAAACCAGGCCTGCTTGGAAGGACTACTGGTGGGCCAGTCTACCTGTCCAGTCCTGAGGATTGCAACAGAACCACTCAGTGTTGCAGCAACTGAAGATATGACTTGTTTAGTCTGCAGAAGCCTCAGGGCCCTTCCAGACAGCACCAAATCGCGGGTTTTCCATGAGGGGCAAAAAAAAAAAAAAGCCAAACAAACAAAAAAACCCAACAACAACAAACACCCAGGCCCTGAGAGCAGGTCTGCACACAGACCTGTTGGTCCCAGGATTTCTGCAGACTTGCTGCTTTATTACAGGATTTCAAAGCCTGCAAGATGGCTACTATGGGATGTCCACCGGAAACTTCAGCTTAAAAATACTTTAAATGTGTAGATGCGAATACGCGGATCTTTCATATGAGTTTTGTTCCTGGGTCATGCGTATCTGTTCCTTGTTGCTTTTATCCTGAAAAGATGGCAAAAGCTGACTAGAGGGTGAAAACTTTGTCCTGATAAGAGAAACTCCATCCTGCACATGTTAAATGAATTTTGTGGCACACAATCAAAGTTTGTGGAGTAGGACCACTACTTTCAAAGTCAGAACTACACTATTAAACAGGAACTGACACTTTCAAGCCAGGAACAGAACTTTGGCATTATTATTATCGTTCAGAGGCTGCATGACCATCTATCCAGACAGGTTTGGTTGTGCATGGGAACAATGGGATGATGTTCCTGGGTTATACATGTCTGATCCTCATTGCTTTTATCCTTAAAACATAGGAAATTTTGATTGTATGGCAAAACCATTGTTTGTGTGTCAAACTTCATTAAATGTGTGGAGGACAAAGTTTCTCTTGCCAGGATTACGTTTTCACCTACTACTCAACTGTTGCCATGTTTTTAGGATACAACCAATCAGGAACCGACATGTATAACCCAGGAACAAACCAACATAAAAAAATTCAGTATTTTCCAAATGTAGATATTCCAAATACAGATATTCAAGTATCCGCATTTTTGGCCAGAAAAAAGGATTTTCCTGCAACTGAAAATCTTGTGTTTTTAGCGTTTTGTAGCTTTTTCTCCCATGTTTTCAGGGGACGTCATTTGGCTACCTGCAATTTTGAACCGGAAACTCCTGAGATAAAAGTACTGTGTGGATGGGCCTTCAGACAAAAGAGAGCAAACCACCACTGAGACCACTGAGAACAAACAGCTTTCCTTAGAGCTAACACACCATGGCAGACCTGCATAGAAAGACTCCTTGAGACACTTTGACCAAGATGCCGTTCCTTACACTGGAGTCAATTATAATATTTATCATTACTGATCACAAATTCCTGTTGTACTTGTGATTGCCTGTGCAACCACCAACATGCCCATTTGTAATGCAGCTGGAAAAAACGGCCAGTCCCTTTGAAACCTCATAATTTAATTCAGAGACTCCAAGGATACTTCCAGATGGAAAAAGCTTCTTACTGCTGCAGTCAAGAGGAATTGTACGGATATTTTCTTTCCCTTCCTAATGGATGGATTTAAGGGGACTAAAGCAACGAGAAAACACATGATGGTTACAAATGGAAGATAGTGATAATCTGGCCCTCTCTCATAAAATTCCCATTAGCAAGGCAAGGCAATTGCACAATAAAAGCCTTGTCTGGAAGCACTATAGGAAGACATTTGGCAGGAGTACAGCAAATCAACTAGAAAAATAAGCTATTATGGCGTGCCTTGCTTTTATAGCAGTGTATACCAACTTCCCAGGGGCCGGAAGACTAAATTAGATCCAGCAGAACTCATTGGCACTCATACATATAAGTGAGAACCCCAAAATTCATCCACCATCTCTGAACTCACCACCTCACTTAATGCTGAACTTGCTGATTGAAAGCTCGCAGGTTCGAATTCGGGGAGCGGCATGAGCTCCCGATGTTAGCCCCAGCTTCTGCCAACGTAGCAGTTCGAAAACATCCAAATGTGAGTAGATCAATAGGTACCACTCCCGCGGGAAGGTAATGGCGCTCCTGGCAGTCATGCTGGCCACATGACCTTGGAGGTGTCTATGGACAATGCCGGCTCTTCAGCTTAGAAATGGAGATGAGCACCAACCTCCAGAGTCGAACACCACTGGGCTTAATGTTAGAGGAAAACTTTTACCTTTTTTAAAACTTTCATCCCCCCTTCCCATTCCTCAGTTAACTGCGTGCAAACTACTTGTGCATTTTGAACTAAATGGGCAGAAACAGAAGTCATTTGAGGAAAAAAGGGATCACGTCATTAGAATACATATTACAAGGAGACTCAACTCATTTGAAAAGTAAATAAAGCTCAGTAAGGTGGGAAAAGTCGAACTAGAGGCAGATCACAGTATAAGTAATAATGGTAAATGTTTTCCCCTGACATTAAGTCCAGTTGTGTCTGATTCTGGGGGTTGGTGCTCATCTCTGTTTCCAAGCCGAAGAGCTGGCATTGTCCGTAGACACCTCCAAGGTCATGTGGCCGGCATGCCTGCATGGAATGCCGTTACCTTCCTGCCAAGGTGGTACCTATTGATCTACTCACATTTGCATGTTTTCAAACTGCTAGGCTGGCAGAAGCTGGGGCTGACAGCAGGAGCTCACGCTGCTCCCCGGATTCAAACCTATAACCTTTTGGTCAACAAGTTCAGCAGCTCAGTGGTTTAATCTCTGTGCAACTGGGGGCTCCTTTACAAGTATAAGTGGATAGACTCAATCACAGAAAGTACAGCCTTGAGTTTGCAAGACGTGAGCAAGACTGTTGGTGACAGGGTGTCTTCGAGGTCTATCTTTCATAGGCTTGACAAAGTTGACTTGACAGCAATGAATGAGAAGATTAAGGAGTAAAGTGAGAGAAGGAGAGAGAAACTGGGACGTTTTGAGAGCAGGTGAAAAATTGGGACGAAAGAAGATCGTCTCTGTGGAATGTAAACAATAGGAGTTGAAGGAGAAATTTCTTTTCTTCCAGAACTGAAAGGGGAGAAAAACACATAATTTGGGTTGCTTATCACCATCACTGTTGGTTTTTGTAGGCTTTTCGGGCTGTGTGGCCATGTTCTAGAAGCATTACCTCCTGACATTTCACCTGCATCTGTGGCAATCCTCAGAGATTGTGAGGTTTGTTGGAAACTAGGAAAACTGGGTTTATATATCTGTGGGAGGTCCAGGGTGGGAGAAAGAACTCTTGTCTGTTGGAGTTAAGTGTAAATGTTTCAATTGGCCACCTTGATTAGCATTTGATGGCCTGGCATTTTTAAGGTGTGGCTTGTTACTACCTGGGAGAATCCTTTGTCAAAAGGTGATTAGGTGTTCCTGATTGTTTCTTGTCTAGAGTTCCCCTGTGTTAAAAAAAACTTCTAAAATTATAACAGTATATAAAAAACAAAACTCAAACACAGGGCAACTCCAGACAACAAGCAATCAGGAACACCTAATCACCTCTCGACAAAAGAATTTCCCAGGTAGTAACAAGCCACAGTAACAAGTAACAAGATAAATTTGCTTATTCCTTCTGCAACGCCCCTGCAAGAAGAAGCACTCTGCTATAGATCAAAAGCCTCAAGTTCAGCTGTAGGAATAAGCTACAACCCTCTTTTTTGCATGTACGGATGCATGCATTTATTCTATCTTTTTACCCCACGAAGTTTGGATTCACAAGGTGCCTCTGGCACTCATACATATGGGTGTGTCACATCAATCAGGCGCTTTAGGAAAAGTCATGAAAAAAACCAAAAAAATCCCTGGCAGAGCAAGGAGGAATAGCTGGATAATTAGAACCAGATGAGTTTGCTGCTTTGAGAATGATTCAGAATAGCCTTCAACACTTCTCAGGCCAAGAGCTCAAACTGGCGGTGAGGGAGGAGGACATCTGTCAGCCCATGTTGGGGGAAGGAAAGGGAGGGCTGAAACACACGGAGAGAAGAAGCGGGGCTGAAGCAAGAGGAAAGAAAGAAGGCTTTCAAAGACTCGGCACTCAAAACATGGAATAACATGCAAAAGGACCCAACAGTCTCTCTTTTGCACAGCTGCTTCCTATGGTGCATAGCCGTTTTCTATTCCACATATTTTGCAGATGAAAAAACTAACCCAGCAAGCAAATTCAGAATAATTAGTACATGCATAATTAAATCACTAATCCAGATTATTTCAAATGGAATAAATGAAGAATTAAACTGAAGGGAGAACAGAAGGGTAGGGGTGAGATGAGCATTGTGGGAAAGGCAGAGGCAGGAGGTTTCTTCAAAGATTTATAGACGACTGCGTGTCCAGTTTGGAGAGACAACTATACTGGTCCATTGCAGCAAAACCAGCAGAACCTGGGAACACATGAAGGGCTACTAATTTTTATCAAGAAATAGGCTGCCATATGCTAGAATTCACTCTATTATGATGCCCTTAAAACATATAATACCGTATGCTCTATAATGTACAGCTGTTTTCTTTTATCTTTTTCTCCACAATTAGACCTTATATTTAGAATCACAGAATTGGAAGAGACCTTGTGGGCCATCCAGTCCAACCCCCTGCCAAGAAGCAGGAAAATCGCATTCAAAGCACCCCCAACAGATGGCCATATTTGTGTATATATTTGTGTATATGTGTATATATGTGTGTTTGTGTGTGTATATATACACACACGTGTGTGGTTTTGCACAGGCGTTGTAATGTATTTTTTGTTTTTTGTTTTTTGTTTTTTTAAGTATCTTCTGCTTTGTTTTTCAGTGTTTTTATGAGAGACTAGCTGTGCCCTGCCACGCGTTACTGTGGCCTATAGTAAGTGAGTTAGATATCTGGACTATTATGAAAGAGAGGTACCTACCTATTCCTTCCCCCTTTTCCTCCCCCTTTCTCTCCTTTCTTCCTTCTCTACCTCTTTCCTTCTTTCCTTCTTTCACTACTTGGTTTCATCCTTCTCTCTTTTCTTCATTCCCTCCCCCTTTCTTCCTTTGCCTTTCTTCCCTCCCTGTTTGCTTCCTTCTTTCACTTTTTATTTCCTTTTATTTCACTACCATCATAACAATAACAATAATGCAATGCATTGCCTCTAGGACCTGACACCTCTCCCATTCCCCCAGAGTCTAATAGGAATAATAGCATAATAATAATAGAAATAACAACCTTTACCCTGTGGCCAACCTTCCCTCTTTCTCTCCTTCTTTCCCTCCTTCCTGGGGTTGCGTGTGTGTGTGCGGCGGCGGGGGGAGTGATGGAGCGTGGGGTTGCGTGTGTGTGCGGCGGCGGGGGGAATGGGGTTGCGTGTGTCCGTGCGGCGGTGGGGGAGTGATGGAGCGTGGGGTTGCGTGTGTGTGTGCGGCAGTGGGGGGAGTGATGGAGCATGGGGTTGCGTGTGTGTGTGCGGCGGCGGGGGAGTGATGGAGAGTGGGGTTGCATGTGTGTGTGCGGCGACGGGGGGAATGATGGAGCGTGGGGTTGCCTGTGTGTGTGCAGCGGCAGGGGAAGTGGGGTTGCGTGTGTGTGTGTGGCGGCGGGGGGAGTGATGGAGCGTGGGGTTGCGTTTGTGTGTGCAGCGGCGGGGGAAGTGATGGAGCGTGGGGTTGCGTGTGTGTGTGCGGCGGCGGGGGGAATGATGGAGTGTGGGGTTGCGTGTGTGTGTGCAGCGGCGGGGGAGTGGGCTTGTGTGTGTGTGTGCGGCGGGGGGAGTGATGGAGCGTGGGGTTGCGTGTGTGTGTGCGGCGGCGGGGGGAGTGATGGAGCGTGGGGTTGCGTGTGTGTGTGCAGTGGCGGGGGGAGTGATGGAGCGCAGGGTTGTGTGTGTGTGTGTGCAGCGGCGGGGGGAGTGGGGTTGCGTGTGTGTGTGCGGCGGCGGGGGGAATGATGGAGCGTGGGGTTGCATGTGTGTGTGCAGCGGCGGGGGGAGTGGGGTTGCGTGTGTGTGTGCAGCGGCGGGGGAGTGATGGAGCGCGGGGTTGCGTGTGTGTGTGCGGCGGTGGGGGAGTGGGGTTGCGTGTGTGTGTGCGGCGGTGGGGGAGTGGGGTTGCATGTGTGTGTGCGGCGGCAGGGGGAATGATGGAGCGTGGGGTTGCGTGTGTGTGTGCAGCGGCGGGGGGAGTGGGGTTGCGTGTGTGTGTGCGGCGGTGGGGGGAGTGATGGAGCGCGGGGTTGCGTGTGTGTGTGTGGCGGCGGGGGAGTGATGGAGCGTGGGGTTGCGTGTGTGTGTGCGGCAGGGTGTGTGTGTGTGTGCGGGAAGCGGCGCGGCGGGGCTTGGAGTGGGCATGGCTTCCGCAGAGGGAACGTTGACTGGAAGGCTGTGTGCGCGCCCAGGGAACTTGCGGCTGGGCGCCCATGCGCATGCTCAGTTGTTTTGCCGTTTTGTGAGTGTGTTGTTGTGTTGTTTTTCATTTTGAGTAGATATGTTTGTACCTTGTGGGTTGTGTTATGGGCATGGGAATTTTGGTTAAGTTTCGTTGGGGAGTTTTTGAGTTTTATTGTTTTGCCGTTTTGTGAGTGTGTTGTGTTGTTTTTCATTTTGAGTAGATATGTTTGTACCTTGTGGGTTGTGTTATGGTCATGGGAATTTTGGTTAAGTTTCGTTGGTTTTTTTTTTAGTTTTGTTGTTTTGCCGTTTTGTGAGTGTGTTGTTGTGTTGTTTTTCATTTTGAGTAGATATGTTTGTACCTTGTGGGTTGTGTTATGGGCATGGGAATTTTGGTTAAGTTTCATTGGGGTTTTTTTGGTTTTGTTGTTTTGCCCTTTTGTGAGTGTGTTGTGTTGTTTTTCATTTTGAGTAGATATGTTTGTACCTTGTGGGTTGTGTTATGGGCATGGGAATTTTGGTTAAGTTTCGTTGGGTTTTTTTTGAGTTTTGTTGTTTTGCCGTTTTGTGAGTGTGTTGTTGTGTTGTTTTTCATTTTGAGTAGATATGTTTGTACCTTGTGGGTTGTGTTATGGGCATGGGAATTTTGGTTAAGTTTCATTGGGGTTTTTTTGGTTTTGTTGTTTTGCCCTTTTGTGAGTGTGTTGTGTTGTTTTTCATTTTGAGTAGATATGTTTGTACCTTGTGGGTTGTGTTATGGGCATGGGAATTTTGGTTAAGTTTCGTTGGTTTTTTTTTGAGTTTTGTTGTTTTGCCGTTTTGTGAGTGTGTTGTTGTGTTGTTTTTCATTTTGAGTAGATATGTTTGTACCTTGTGGGTTGTGTTATGGGCATGGGAATTTTGGTTAAGTTTCATTGGGGTTTTTTTGGTTTTGTTGTTTTGCCCTTTTGTGAGTGTGTTGTGTTGTTTTTCATTTTGAGTAGATATGTTTGTACCTTGTGGGTTGTGTTATGGGCATGGGAATTTTGGTTAAGTTTCGTTGGGTTTTTTTTAGTTTTGTTGTTTTGCCGTTTTGTGAGTGTGTTGTTGTGTTGTTTTTCATTTTGAGTAGATATGTTTTGTACCTTGTGGGTTGTGTTATGGGCATGGGAATTTTGGTTTAAGTTTCGTTGAGTTTTGCTGTCCCGTTGAACCAACCTAACAGATTTATATATATAGATAGGCTTGCTAAACCGGCTGATTTCATTAGGAACAGCTGAAGCATTTTCTGCAGAATCCACTGGAAACACTGCATGTTGTTGCTAACAGCTACGTGCAAATGTCTAGGTGATGTTCAGAAACCTACTGTTGTCAAATTTTTGGGACCCCAACACTGAGCTAAGGTGACCCCATTTGGGGTAAGGACCCATAGTTTAAGAAACGGTAGTCTAGAAAGAGGTTCTCCAGCCCTTCTTCAGTCATTAGTAGAGGCTGGATCTCTTCCCAGTCTACCAAACGGATGCTGAAGAAAGGCCCAGGCTTGGCTCAAGGCAACCAGCCAAGCTGAAAGTGTTGCATTGCAAGGAGAAGTAGGGGGCTTCTTCAAGGGAAGGGCAGGCAGCTAAGCAAGCAGGACTAAGTCCTAGGAGAGCAATGCTGTAGAGAACATGCATATGTAGGAAATGACTTGCAAGCGCACAACAACAAGCTATTACATCAACCTTGGAATTCAAATCCGCACCTTGCAAGGATGACAATATACGCACTGATGTCCTCCCCCCACCAAACGCTTACCACGAATAAGGTTTAAAAAGGGACATCTAGCCTCTTCCACACCCCACACTCCCTAAGTGGGAACGTCTTCCTTTTCACTGAAAGGTTAGAGACACCGATGTCAGACAGCACTGAGCAAAGTCCAGAGGGCACAAATAATTCTCTCATGTCATCTCCCATCCTGGCGTGAATCACAAATATGTTTTCCGTACACACTCAGCTATGCGCCAGTCATGTATATACATAAGCCATCTGCTTAAGGCTTGCTTGTCTCTTGTAAAAATCCATTGCTCAAGATAGTCCCAACAAGATAAGAATGGCTGTGCTGAGTCAGACCCAAGGTCCCACTAGCTCAGCAGCTTTTTTCTCTCCCTGCAGACACAGCAACCGCCAGTTTGATATCACAGGAAAATGCTCAAGCACTTTTTTGGTCATTGTTAATTCCCTCCAAGGTGGGTTTGGTCAGTTATACACAACACCTGCCCAGCCTTTATCTCCTGGGTAGTCATCGAAATGCATTTTGCCCATCTTTTGTGCTACCTTGTCGCCACAGAGTCCTGCAGAGATGGATTCCATAACTTTGCAAGACGTTGCTTTCCGAAACAGAATTTTCTCTTGCAGTTTCCTACTTTCCAGAGATTGCAAAGAAGTAAACATTTGCCATCTAACATCCCAAAAGGCAGCCACTTCAGAATAGAAACAAGTGCCTATTTAGAAGAACATGGAAGCAACTTGAGGAGGAGGAAACCACATACCTGAAATGGAAGCTTAAAATGGCTGCCTAAGAAGTCTAAACAGAACTTGGCCAAAGTTACAAGGGATTCATTCAACTAGTGAGAGGGCGAGAGAGAGACTGATTGAAGAAATCCAACCAGGATGTCATCATTACATGTGTTGGAAAGTTCCATGACAGGAAGTTTGTTTTTAAAAACGACCGGCTTTATTTATTTGCAAGCACAAAGCAGGAAGGGAAACTTCAACTCTGCCTTCTCCCAATGTATTCGACTGGGATGCGCCACACCACACTCAAACTGCAGAGACTGGGTCAGGATGCAGGGCTAAACAAAGAAAGCCCCCGTCACCAAAACTGGAATGCCCAGACACAACAGCAGCAGCGGGAGGAGCAAAAATAGCAACAGAGCCGCAGGGAAGGATACGGACATTTATTTACGCTATTTATTTATAGCTGCAACTGGTCACCCGCCATGTCTACACGCACAGCAAGAGGTGATGGTGGTGGTGGAGGGACGCTGCAGAGCAGGATGGGGGAAGTGTATGTACAAACCAGATCTGCTTATTCTCACAGTAGCCCTTAGCCTTGGATTCTGCTATTCACACTTACAATGCATGTTGAGAGAGAAGACATGATGCAGAGTCAGGAAACAAGTAGACGATGCTGACCAAAACTGCTATGCTTATTCACCATAGCCAATGCTGCCCAGGACTGATGGGAGATGCAATCTGATAATATCTGCTAGATGCAGATTCACCAAAATTTCTCAGAGTGAAATGGGCATGAGTGGACAAGCAGCATGACAACTTAGTCAAGATGGCAATTAATAAGCAAGAGCTAGAAGACACTGCAGCAGCTTGCTTTTGGCTAGAGCTGCTTCTATACAGCCATGAAATCTGGACTGAAACATGGATCCAGCTCCTTTCAGAGTGCTCACACAGTCTGTGGCTAGAAGCTGGGATGGAGGCCACAAAGATCAGCTGAATGTGGATCAAGGATTACCCCCACCAACCCACCCACATACACACCTCTTTTGACAAGATGTGCTGCTAAAAAACAACTTCTCAGCAATTGAGTACAGCAAAGCAAAACAAGAGGCAGAAATCGAGTATTCCCACGTGAACACTGTGGATGCTTTCCAGAGGGTAGTTGTTTACCTTCTGGTTGAGTTGTATATTTGGTTTCTTTCTGCGACTGCTGCAGTGTTAGCCCTATCTGCACAAGCATTCCACATTTGGTTTCCGCCTGTGCAGGGTGCTTCAGCGGATTTTTAGCATGGTGTTTCTGTCCAGATGCATGTTGCAGTTCGCATTTGGGATATACATTTTGTAGACACCCTGGCCTCGAAGTGGCTTCAAGATGGCGTTTGTAGGCCTTATAAGGATTTTGATAGGAAGTTGATAGGCAGATAAGTTAGCTGACAGGGAAGACCCATTTCACCATTGGCATCTCTGTCTGCCTATCTTCCTTTTTTCCTCCTATCACCTTGCTTGTTAGACTGGTGATTATTAAGCGCACAAATCTTTCTATATACATAGCAAGGCCTCTTTCCATGTACATAGTAAGAATCCTCCTTTTCTCTTCTCCTGAAAGCACGGAGAGACAAGATGTCTGATTCACTGAGTGAGTTATATAACTAGGCCCCGTTTTACTTTCTTATCTAGTTATGTAGCTCTTTGAATAAAATACGTTAATAACTTTTAAAGCCTGATTCTGCTCCTGTATTGCTAAATTTCAGCCGCTCTAACGCTGGCACCCATAGCTTCCGGTCTGCTGCTGCTGTTTCATTATTTTTAATGCTTTTTCCCCTTTTTTGGAAATGACCCTCCTCCCAACAAATTTCACCCCCTTTCGACTTCTCCTCTTTCAGCCGCAGAATTGAGCACTTTGTACTTTGAACTCAGTTTGCAACCAACAACAAAGGGAGAATGTGCGAGGAGGAGGAGGAAGAGTAAGAGAGAGAAACTGGGACATTTTAAAAGCAGCCAGAAAAGTGTGATGACTGAAGATTAATCAGAACTCTCCCTGCCAAACCAGGACAGTGAAAGAATATAACGTTCTCTCCTGCTAGTAACTGCGCAGCACTTTGCCTTGCAGGCATTCCTCCAGCAATCCTAATAACAGCCCTGTGTGCTAAGTCCTCATCAAGGGTAGGTACTGAGAAAATAGTGGCTTACCTAAGAGTATATATCTACACTATATTGAGAAAATAGTAGCTTACCTATGGTACAGTTTGTAAGAGTTTGAGTACCGTGACTCTATCCCAGGGGTCCTGAAACTAAGGCCCGGGGGCCGAATACAGCCCTCCAAGGTCATTTACCCCGCCCTCGCTCAGGATCAACCTAAGTCTGAAATGACTTGAAAGCACACAACAACAGCAACAATCCTATCTCATCAGCCAAAAGCAGGCCCACACTTCCCATTGAAATACTAATAAGTTTATATTTGTTAAAATTGTTCTTTATTTTAATTATTGTATTGTTTTTAAGTGTTTTTTCCAGTGTGCATAGAAATTCATTCATGTTTTTTTCAAATTATAATCCGGCCCTCCAACTGTTTGAGGGACTGTGACCTGACCCTCTATTTAAAAAGTTTGAGGACCCCTGCTCTATCTTATGGAATCCTGATATTTGTAATTTAGTGAGGAACTCTACTAGCAAGCTCTAGAGAAGACATTAAGGTAGCCTCCAGCATAGAAATCCAAGTAGCTCACCACCTAACTACATACCCCAGCATCCCATAGCATTAAGTTGTTTTTTTTTTAATGTAAGGAACAACTTGAGAAACTGCAAGTTGCTTCTGGTGTGAGAGAATTGGTCATCTGCAAGGATGTTGCACAGGAAACACACAGATATTTTACCATCCTGTGGGAAGATTCTCTCATGTCCTCACATGAGAAGTGGGAGCTGACAGACAGGAGCTCACCCGTTAACTATGTTGTTTGTTTTTAACTGTGCTTTTATCCCACTCCTTCTCCAAGGAGGTCAAGGTTGAATACATCCTGCTCCAATTTATCCTCACATCTACCTTGGTAAGACTGAAGGATTAGCAACTGACCCCAGGTCAGAGAATATGCTTTGTAGGTCAGCAGGGAATTGAACTCCAATGCCCAGGGCCTCAAGCCAACTGTCTACTTCACCATCCTGTTCCAGGCAACCCTTTCACTGCTGCATCAAGTTCAGGATTCAGCTTTCCTGACTTGAGCACTGCCCAACTCAAGTGCATCAAGAACTAGAATTTCCTGGAAATGATCCTAGAGAGATAGGGTTACAATATATCAGGAGCTAGATGCTCTTCTCTAGTCCTTTGTCATCTCCAAGATGACTGACAGTAGTTTTAGAATCATAGAATCACAGAGTTGGAAAAGACCTCTTGGGCCATCCAGTCCAACCCCCTGCCAAGAAGCAGGAAAATTGCATTCAAAACACCCCCGACAGATGACCATCCAGCCTCTGTTTAAAAGCCTCCAAAGAAGGAGCCTCCACCACACTCTGGAGGTTTTTTGGGGGGTTTAAACAAATGCCTTTACCAGAGCTATCTGGAAATGCTGTGGGTTCAGCATATGTCCTTTTTTTGCATACAAAACATGAACCACATCACTGAGAGCTGGCCTGTCACCTTGAGGACAGCCACCACTAAACAACAACAAGGCCTGCTCTTCCTATCTGAAGAAATCCAGCTAAGAAGAGCAAGGGCACACTAAATTGCAGGTTGCACTAAGACCCATTGTGATGCCTCAGATATTGTTGTGTATGTTTAGCTTAAAGATTAGAAATCTGGGACATGAAATGATAACCATCTTAAAATATCTGAAGGGATATCATCTAGGAGACAAAGCAGATTGTTTTTGTTGCTCCAGATACAAGAACATGAACCAATGGATTCACATTACGAGAAAAGAGATTACAAGTGTTAGGAAGACCTTCTTCAGTGAAAAACTATTAAGACCATGGAGTACATTGCTGTAGAGTCTGGTGGACTCTCCTTCTTTGGAAGTCTTTAATCAGAGGTTGGATGGCCCTTCCTCAGGATTGCTTTTGGCTTGCCATATAATGCAGTTTCAAACTGATTTATGTGGCCAGTGCAGACCATATATCATGCAGTTCACTGACCATACAATGCAGTTTCAGAATGTATTATATGGCAGTATAGATCCAACTCATGTTCCTGCATGATTGGGAACTGAACTGGGTAGCCCTTGTGTCCCCTCCTTCCAACTCTGGGTTGCTGGAATGGAGGAGAATCATACAAGTCTGAACATTTCTTCACCATCAGTTAGAATCATAGAATCATTAAGTTGGAAGGGGTCATCCAATCTAATCCCCTGCCAAGAAGCAGGAAAATCACATTCAAAACACCCCTGACAGATGGCCATCCAGCCTCTATGCAAAAACCTTCAAACAAGGAGCCTGTACCACACTCAGGGACAGAGAGTTCCACTGCTAAACAGCTCTCACAGTCAGGAAGTTCTTCCTAATGTTCAGGTGGAATCTCCTTTCCTGTAGTTTGAAGCCATTGCTCCATGTCCTAGTCTCCAGTTATAATGCATAAGGCTACTGGGACTTCAAGTCCAACAGTTCCTGGAAGACCACAACTTGCCTTTAACTATGCTAAAGAAATGAATTGTTGGGAATTGGTGGGAAGCTAGATAGCCAAAGTCATTTGCAAGGGAAGCCAAATCCTTGTTCTCTTCATTTAAAACCTCTGCACCACTGCTGCACAGATGCCGTTAGCTGCTGGCGAAAGAGTGCACATCGCCACCCACGCAGCTGGAACGCTGGTCCTGAGAGTTGCAACACCCGCCTCTTCAGTGTCAACATGCCCTGAGCAGCTGCACCTTGGGTCTTGTAGATTTCTCGTGGCCAGTCCTCCGTCCTTCCTTCCTTCCGTCCGTCCGTCTCCTAACTCCACCCAGCTGCTCAGATTCTGTCAGATATTTAACAGCAACAGCATGCATCCCGAAGCTTTGTCCCCAAGCTGCATGTCTTGCATAAGTGAAAGAAAAATGCTTTAAGAATCCCGATGGCTCCTCCATGATCCTTCCTGGAAGGAACCAGAAGTCACATTCTCCACAGCCAAGATCAGTCCTTCAGTGCTTACATGTTCTCCAGCCAGCTTGTATAACACACAGTCATACAAAACATGGGGGGTAGAAAATGAGAAAAACCCTTTTGACAACCACAATATGGCATTTTGTTATTTTCAATCGCAGTGTGTCAAAGGTACAGCTTAATTTTTTTAATTAACCACAACTTTCAGAATTCCTCAGTGGGTAAGATGCCGTAACTTTTCTAAGCAAATGAGGAATAATCTGCATAGTACAAAGGTAGAGGCAAAGAAGAAAGCTCAAACAAGTGAATCAAGCTGCACAGTGCTTATCCTTCTGTTCTCAAAAGAGAAAAGACAAACTGGGCCCCTCAGGCCCACACAAAAAAAATCAAGGGAACTGGACCTAAACTGGAAATAAAGTGACAGTCATTTGCTTGAGTCGAAGGGAGGAAGAAGGAGCCCCTAGTAGCGCAGTGGGTTAAAGCACTGAGCAGCTGAACTTGCTGACTGAAAGTTTGGCAGTTTAAATCCAGGGAGTGGGGTGAGCTCCCGCTGTTAGGCCCAGCTTCTGCCAACCTAGCAGTTCGAAAACATGCAAATGTGAGTAGGCCAATAGGTACCGCTCCGACAGGAAGGTAACGGTGCTCCATGCAGTCACGCCGGCCACATGACCTTGGAGATGTCTACGGACAACGCCGGCTCTTCAGCTTAGAAGTGGAGAAGAGCACCAACCCCCAGAGTTGGACACAACTAGACTTAATATCAGGGGAAAACCTTTACCTTTACTTAAAGGAGGAAGAGAAGGAGAAACCGAAACTACAGAGAGTCCCCAAGTAGCAAACATCTGACCCATAGTTAGAAACAGGGGTGAAACAACAGGGAGTGAGAGAAATCTACCTCTAGGAAGGGAAATTCACTCCTGAAAGAGTTATCATGGGGGAAAGGGGTCTCCACTGAAGCTTTATCCCCAATCCAATTATCACAGGGACTGACAGTGAGGTGAAATCTTCTAAACAGGGGCACAGACGGCAAAACAAACACCACAGGGGTGTTAACCCCAACATATGCTATCAAAAGCTTATAGAAAGAGAGATACACACACACATATATATTTGACTTGAGTTATACTTTAAAAACATACTTGTTCCAGCTTACATATAAATTCAACTTAAGAACAAACCTACAGAACTTATCTTGTTCATTACTTGGGGACAGCCTGTACTTGAAATATCCAATTCCATGTATTGAGTGGAAATCCCCAAGTTCATGTGGTATAGGACTTTATCCTCCACACATCTCCCAGTAGCTGAAATTATTTGATGCACTTATTTATTTATTTGATGCACTTATTAACCGCCATTCTCAGCCCATAAGGGCGACTCATGGCGGTGTACAGTACACATAAAAGACAATTACAAAAAAGCCAGTTTCAACAACATATAAACTATACAACAATTACAGACTACACTAAACATCCGCTTCGTCTCTTAGTGGAATCATAGCCAGTCTCATATTCCTTGTTCCATTCCAGTTCTCATTACCGTATTGTTTAGCACTTAATTAAATGCCCTCTCGAACAGCCATGTCTTAAGGCTTTTTCGAAAGGACATGAGGGAAGGCGCCTGTCTGATGTGTGCAGGGAGAGTGTTCCACAGCCGGGGGGCCACCACCGAGAAGGCCCTCTCCCTCGTCCCCGCCAGCCGTGCCTGTGAGGCAGGCGGGATCGAGAGAAGGGCCTCCCCAGACGATCTCAAGGTCCTCGTGGGCTTGTAGGCCAAGATGCGGTCAGAAAGGTATTTTGGGCCGGAACCGTTTAGGGCTTTGTAGGCCAAAACCAGCACCTTGAATTGGGTCCGGTAGCAAATCGGCAGCCAGTGGAGCTGGGACAACAAGGGCATTGTGTGCTCCCTGCCACCCGCTCCAGTTAGTAACATGGCTGCCGCGCGCTGAACCAGCTGAAGCTTCCGGGCCGTCTTCAAGGGCAGCCCCACGTAGAGAGCGTTGCAGTAGTCCAGGCGGGATGTGACAAGAGCGTGTACCACCGTGGCCAAGTCAGACTTCCCGAGATACGGGCGCAGCTGGCGCACGAGCCTGAGCTGTGCAAATGCTCCCCTGGTCACCGCTGAAACCTGGGGGTCCAGGCTCAACGATGAGTCCAGAGTCACACCCAAGCTGCGAACCTGCGCCTTCAAGGGGAGTGCGACCCCGTCCAGCACAGGCTGTAACCCTATACCCCGTTCGGCCTTGCGACTGACCAGGAGTACCTCTGTCTTGTCTGGATTTAGTTTCAGTTTGTTCGCCCTCATCCAGACCGTTACAGCGGCCAGGCACCGGTTCAGGACCTCAACAGCCTCCTTAGTAGCAGGTGGGAAGGAGTGACAGAGTTGGACATAATCTGCGTACAGATGACACCGCACCCCGAAACTCCGGATGATCTCACCCAGCGGCTTCATGTAGATATTAAACAGCATGGGGGACAGTATGGAACCCTGTGGCACCCCACAAGTCAAAGGTTGTGGTGCGGAACAGGAGTCCCCCAATAACACCTTCTGGGTGCGGCCCTCCAGAAATGACTGGAGCCACTGCAGAGCAGTGCCCCCAAGACCCATTTCCGCAAGGCGCCCCAGAAGGATACCGTGGTCGACGGTATCGAAGGCCGCTGAGAGGTCCAGGAGCACCATCAGGGACACACTCCCCCTGTCTAGCTCCCGGCGCAGATCATCCACTAAGGCGACCAAGACTGTCTCGGTACCATGCCCCGGTCTGAAACCAGACTGTGCCGGATCCAGATAATCCGTGTCTCTCAAGAATACCTGGAGTTGTGAGGCCACCACGCTTTCCATGACTTTGCCCAAGAAGGGGAGATTGGAAACAGGCCGAAAGTTGTCTAATTTAGTGGGGTCCAGTGATGGCTTCTTCAACAGCGGCTTTATGATAGCCTGTTTTAGGCTCGCTGGAATCTTGCCTTCCCGAAGGGAGGCATTCACCACCACTGTTACCCACTCAGCCAATCCCCCTCTGGCCTCCCTCAGAAGCCAGGATGGGCAGGGGTCTAGGATGGACGTGGTGGGCCTCATTCCTCCAAGTATCTTGTCCACATCCTCGGGTTTCACAAACTGAAAAGAATCCATCAAAATAGGACAAGCAGGTGCTCTTGTTACATTCTCGGAGTCTGCATCTAACGTGGCGTCCAGCCCAGAACGGATCAAGGCGACTTTGTCTGCAAAGAACCGAGCAAATGCTTCACAGCGTGCGACCGAATTGTCAGGGCTCCCACCTGCAGTGGTGGGAGTTAAAAGACCTCTGACAATCCGAAACAACTCCGCCGGACGGTTCTTTGCAGACGCAATAGTTTGACTCGCTCGGATCTGAACGCCACACGCTCTCTAGTTCCCTCTTCCTTCGCTTCATCACTGCCAGCTCCTCAGTAAACCAAGGGGCTGGTTTAGCTCGGCTACTTGAGAGGGGACGTTCCGGAGCAATCATGTCAATAGCCCTGGCCATCTCCCCATTCCAGAGAGCCACCAAGGCTTCGACATGGTCACCTACCGAGGTGGCGGGAAAATCCCCAAGAGCCGTCAGGAATCCATTCGGATCCATCAGCCTCCTGGGGCGGACCATCTTAATAGGTCCTCCACCTTTGCAGAGGTTAGGGGGCGCAGTGAGCCTAAATCTGATCAGGAAGTGGTCGGTCCATGGCAACGGAGAGATGGACAACTCCTCCACACCGCCACCCTGTTCCCATCCCTGGCAGAAAACCAAATCCAATGTGTGTCCAGCACAGTGGGTGGGGCCAGATATTTGTTGGGACAGCCCCATGGTTGCCATGGCAGACATGAAGTCCTGAGCCGCACCTGTGAGGGTCGCCTCGGCATGGATGTTGAAGTCTCCCAGCACAAGGAGCTGTTGAGACTTCAACGCCAGGCTCGAGACCACCCCCGCTAGCTCAGGTAGGGAGACTGTAGTGCAGTGAGGTGGACGGTACACTAACAGAATCCCTATTCTGTCCCGGTCACCCACCCTCAGGTAGACGCTTTCAAAATTTGCGGTCTGCGGGATGGGGCACCTGGTTAGATGGATGGAATCTCTATAGACCACTGCGACCCCGCCTCCCCGCCCTCCGGATCTCGGTTGGTGCTGCACGGAGAAGCCCGGAGGACAAAGCTGGGTCAGATTTACTCCTCCAGCTTCATCCAGCCAGGTCTCCGTGATGCACGCCAGATCTGCCCGCTCGTCCAGGATTAGGTCCTGGATCCAGGTCGTTTTTCCGTTGACAGATCTGGCGTTCAACAGCACCACCTTCAGTCCAGAGGGTCCGCTCACCTGGTTACACCAATTTACCTTAGTAAATTATCTCTCATATCAGAAGAGCTGTTTCTGATGGGTGAGACTCCATCATAAAATCGACACCATGGAACAGACGATGTCTGGTCTTCCCAGTTATGCAGCATATGAACTTGAGGTAAAAACAGCATGAACATCCCCTGTCCAAAAAAGAGCGACTGTCATAAAGAACAGGAGGCAGATGCAACCCTCCACTACTGAAATCACTTTACACATGTGTATATAAATCTGAGACCAAAGGGGGAAAATACCTGTACTAATAAGGCTCTGGAGCCTTCACAATCAGCTATATGAATAATTATTAGGCGAACTTATTGGGAGAATGCGATGCTGGCCAATACTATGCAATGGTGACCCTGAGCTTTGCTACTTTTTCTTGTGGCTTTCATTGCGCGGAGCTGAGCACCTTCCCGATCATCATTCCAGACTGCCCCTCTGCCTGGTTGGGTTACGTTGGCCCCCGATTTTTCATCTCTTCTTGTTGTTTTAACGCTCACATTCTCATACACACACAGACTCTCACCCCGTCTTGCAGCAATGGCAGGAAATGGCACTACATCACCCACAGACCTGGGGAAGTACGCTGCTGTCTGAAAGGAAAAGGAAAGCCAGCCATTGTGCTCAGAACAATGGCATCAAAGGAGGGCGCCCCCTTCCCTCCTGCCCCCCAAAATCAATAGCTTGAGAGGGGACTAGGATTTGAAAGCTGGGAAGGAAGCATGGGGTGCCCGACTCCGTGTGACCTAACTCAAGGGGAAGCAGTGTTGCTCACTCCCCTGTCCTTTTCCCTCTCTCGGCTTCAGTCGTCTGAACGGGAGTCTGCGTCCAGGCTCAGCCCAGCCAGATGCGACACAGCATGGCTGCCAGACAGGATATTTTGCAGAGTGCTATAAGCACCCTTCAAACGGCACAAGAGTACATGGCCAGGCCTCAAGAGGGAATCAAAACCGACAAGCACCAGCTTTCATTCCGGCTGCAGGGAGGAACCATCTCCCCCCCTCCACTCTTTTCTTGATGCACTCACCAAACACATGCCTAGAGGAGGTTGCTTTTTGCATCCCTCCAGGAGTCTGTAATCAAGGTCTTGTTTTGTCCCAGTCCAGCTACAATTTGGTCAATGTTCTGCATTAGATTTGACTGGACACAGAAAATACGAAGTTAATACAGAAATGTTGCAAAACAATTACTCGCAAAGACTGCACCTGTAGTGTCTCTGCATGAATCATTATGGCCTTAGTTCAGGAGACATGTAAAGACTGATACACATACGCACACACACACGCGCACACACACACACATAAACCCTATTAATTTCAATGAGATTTCCTCCCCTGTAAACATGTACAGGACTGGAGCTGTAATCTGTACAATAATTCATCAGTTTCCATTCCAACACTGTTCCCTCTCTATCATGGGCAAAGGGAAATATATCAGAATAAAAACAGGTGCATTCAGCCTACAACAGCTTAGAAAGGGACTTTCTTCCTAATTTGTTCATATCTTTCCCTGTCGCATAACAAAGAATGAGTTAATTCAGTCTATCTAAGCAGCTAAGACTTTGTGTCAGGAGCGACTTGAGAAACTGCAAGTCGCTTCTGGTGAGAGAGAATTGGTCATCTGCAAGGACGTTGCCCAGGGGACACCTGTGTGTTTGATGTTTTACCATCCTTATGGGAGGCTTCTCTCATGTCCCTGCATGGGGAGCTGACAGAGGGAGCTCAACCCACTCTCCCCAGATTCGAACCACTGACCTATTGGTCTTCAGTCCTGCTGGCAAAGGGTTTAACCCATTGTGCAACAGCTAAGACTGAACAGAAAGGGTTCGGTGAATTAGAGGCTCAACTAAGGAGAGGAAAGATGGACTCAGATATTCTGCTTGGCTATGGAAACTCAGCAAAGGTCCGGGATGGTAAAGTGTGGCTGGATCACCTTGTATTGTGCATGTATAAGTTCCCCTTTAGAATATTCCTTCAAGACATTTCCGACTTATGGAGACCTTAAGCAAACCCATTACAGGGTTTTCATAACAGGTTTTGTTTTGAAGGGATTTGCTTTTGCCTTCCTCTGAGGCTGAGTGTGTGACCCGCTCAAGGTCCTCCAGTAAGTTTCCTTGGTTGAATATAGTTCCAAACCCCAATCTCGAGAATACTAGTCCAACCACTACACTATTCTCTAGTGTTGTGGTAACACAATGGGTTAAACCCTTGTGCCAGTTGAACTGCTGACCTGATGGTCAGCGGTTCAAATCTGCAAGACGAGGTGAACTCCTGTCTGTCAGTTCCAGCTTCCCATGCAGGGACATGAGAGAAGCCTCCCACAGGATGGTAACACATCTGGGCGTCCCCTGGGCAATGTCTCTGCAGACAATCAATTCTCTCACACCAGAAGCAACTTGCAGTTTCTCAAATCGCTTCTGACACGATAAAAAATGCTCTATGTAACATTCACATTGTAAACACACAGGTGGCTCTAAGGTACAGAGACGATTCATGCAGCCTACCACATGCTGTTGGACTGCAACATTACTATTTCTCATAATTATGCTGGCTGGAGATGTCTAGCAACCTTCAGAGGTATTGTCGAAGACTTTCATGACCAGAATAACTGGGTTGTTGTAAGTTTTTCGGGCTGTATGGCCATGTTCCAGAAGCATTCTCTCCTGATGTTTCACCTCTGAGGATACCTGCCATAGATGCAGGCGAAACGTCAGGAGAGAATGCTTCTGGAACATGACCATACAGCCCGAAAAACTTACAACAACCCAACCTTCAGAGGGCTCACAATCAGAATGGGAGATAGTCTGGCAAAAAGCTCTAGTCCAAGATTCCCTCCTATTCATTCCTAGAGTGTGATAGTGTGAGCAAAGTACAAGGAGTCATTATCAAGCAGGGACTCCTTCCACTGTGTGTATAGTGAAAGGATACAAAGGATTTCCTGCAAAATGGAAAATAGTAGTCTATCGTTACCGGTGTTGTTTGGTTCATTTATCTGCCTATGTAGTCAATACACATGTACAGTGATGAAGAACATGTTTGTGTTTGCAGGAGCTTGCAAAGTCCTGTTCTGTTCAATGTGGGGAGTAGAGTGGAAGGGGCCCTATGTTTGGGAGCCAGAATACCTGGATTTTTCTCTCAGATCATCAGGTGAGCTCATCGGGTGTGACCCAGGTGCCTAGAAGGAGCATGTTGCTGATCCTCCCAGGCAAGGCTGATTCATGGACCAAGTTTGGGGGACAGGAAAGGGAACACTCCTTTCATTATTTTGAGTTGGCATCCGCCCCCTAGTTCCTGAGTCCCACTGCTTCCAAGGACAGATGGGATCCATTAACACTGCTGTACTCTCGTCCTTGCAGTGGAAATGTTGGGGAAGAGCAGTGCACAACCAAGAAGGCTGTTTTATGTTACCCCTTGTTTTAATTTTCAGTGTAATTTTCATTTATTTGTTAGCCTTTGAAAAAGAAAGGACAACTGTCCTTGTGGGAGTCATATTCAATGATATGGTGGTGTTGATTTTTTATCAGCACCCAAAGAGAACTTGTATAACCTTTGAGTCCAACTGAGAAAAAGAAATGTACAGCATAATATTTCACAGACGCATGGAGTAGAGTATCTGTGGACAGAGATTTATGTGTATGTTGGGCTGCAACCTGCCTTTATTGTCAGAGAAAAAACAGATAGAAATAGGATTGGATGAGAGTGATTGCATGCTATTATTATTATTATTATTATTATTATTATTATTATTATGTCAGGAGCGACTTGAGAAATTTCAGGTCGCTTCTGGTGTGAGAGAATTGGCTGTATGGACGTTGCCCAGGGGACACCTGAATGTGTTACCATCCTGTGGGAGCTTCTCTCATGTCCCCGCATGAGAAGCTGGTGCTGATGGATGAGAGCTCACCCCATCTCACGGATTCAAACCACAACTTTCAGGTCAGCAGTTCAGCAGACACAAGGGTTTAATACTCATCCCACTCCCTGTTAAAATCATGCTAGATGGGCTGTATAATCTAACACATGAATATAAATGGATGTTCCCAGCAGCCTCAAAACCATGTCAGCACTGTGGCCAACCTGCCCCTGAGGGCCCTTTTAATTAATTTATTTATTTACTATATTTGTATACCGCTTTTCTCAGCCCTCGGGCAACTCAAAGCGATTAACAGTAGCAAAATTCAATGCTCAAAACATCATAAAACAGTTAAAAACAATTAAAACAGTAGCATAATACACAATCATTACACATCAATAAAACATCTCATTAACGTCTCATAGTTAAAATCAAGATCTAGTCTCATCATCCAATTGTTCCATATTTCTATATTCATTGCACTGCCTTTTCGAATGCCTGCTCGAACAACCAGGTCTTCACTTTCCTCCGAAATGCTAACAGGGAGGGGGCCGATTTAATATCTGTAGGAAGGGCGTTCCACAGCCAAGGGGCCACCACTGAAAAGTCCCTGTCTCTCGTCCCTGCCAGACGTACTTGTGACGCAGGCGGGACCAAGAGCAGGGCCTCCCCAGATGATCTTAACACCCTAGCTGGTTCATAGGAGGAGATGCGTTCAGACAGGTAAGTTGGGCCAGAACCATTTAGGGCTTTATAGGCTAAAGCCAGCACTTTGAATTGTGCCCGGTAGAAGACCGGCAGCCAGTGGAGCTGGCGCAACAGAGGAGTTGTATGCTCCCTGAGCACTGCCCCTGTTAGTAACCTGGCTGCCGACCGTTGGACCACTTGAAGTCTTCAAATGCAACCCCACGCAGAGAGCGTTGCAGTAGTCTATATGGTATGTAACCAGAGTATGGACTACCGTGGCCAAGTCAGACTTCCCAAGATACGGGTGCAGCTGGCGCACAAGTTTCACACTATGATTCCACTTTGCCAAGGTAGCATCCTATGGAGTCCTCAGATTTGGAGTTTAGGGAGGAGTGAAAACTGCAAATCCAAAGTGGAATCATAGTGCTATAACCTGATACAGGCATGCCTCAGTTAACAGAGACTCTGAAAAAGAAGCTCCTTTTTACAAGATCTTTTTCACTTTCAGAACCCCCTCATCTACGTGGTTAATGAAGCTATACCTGTAAGTTTGAAAATTGTGCATGTATGCATGGGCAGGTTGTGGAAGGCCCATTATCCTGCCCCACGGTGATTCCGAAGTTCCCCTCCTGCTGCTCAGCTGTGGCCTTTCAACCCGCAGCCCACCCCAGCCCTGCTCAGGGTGAGGACTTGATGCAAGCTATTTCAGCCCCTGACAGATGTCGAGACAAAAGGAGGTCATGGCTTAAAGCCCAGGATTCGGCAGCTGGGGGTGTAGCAGCTTTAAGGCAGAAAAAAAGCCAGGAACAGCCTCTTGATCTCTATGCCCCCCCCCCCCACGCACCTTCCAAAAGCTTGAGAAGTAAGGTGAGGGATACCAAACAACCCCAGCCCTAACAAGGCTCATTATGCACCTTCAAAGTTTGGCAAGCTGACACACGTTTTCAAAAAGCTTGACTCCTCAAAATATGTCCCAAAGACATCTAATGTGTTCTGCCGCACATCATATAATCTGTTCCTTGTAACCACAGATTCTTCATTTCTTATTTACTTATTTGCTTGTTTTGCATCCTGACTTTCTCCAAATATAGAGACTCAAGGCAGCTAACAGCAAACATGCACCCACAGCTTGAAAATGTTTATATTTAACTTTGTTTACATGGTGTGCTACTTTTTTTTAGCTTACTGTTTTCAGAAGCCGCCTCACATCTCACTTTGGGAGAAAGGTGGCATATAAAATAATTAAGCCATGCCACCCCACCCACCTCCAACCAAAAAGCAAACACTGATTTTGCAATTTTAGATAAGGGACATCGTTTTACTATGCCACTGTATATCATCAACCAACACTGAAAAATGTCCTCACCTGGCCCTGCACATAGAGTTCTGTGTCTTCTAAGCGGATAACCATTTCAATACAGACGATTTCAACAGAACACAATTACAGCAACGTGTTGTCGAAGGTTTTCATGGCTGGAAAAACTGGGTTGCTGTGAATTTTCTGGGCTCTACGGCCATGTTCCAAAAGCGTTCTCTCCTGACATTTCGCCTACATCTATGGCAGGCATCCTCAGAAGTGATAGCTGGCCCTGATTGATTCTTGTCTGCATTTCCCCCGCTCTTTATTTGGTGTTTGCTTTTAGAGTTTTTAAATACTAGTCACCAGATTTTATTCATTCTCATGATTTTTCTCCTTTCTGTTGGAATTGTCCACACACTTGTGGAATTCAATGGCTTCTCTGTGTAGTCTGATATGGTGGTTGTTAGAGTGGTCCAGCATTTCTGTGTTCTCAAATCATATGCTGTGTCCAGGTTGGTTCATCAAGTGTTCTGCTATGGCTAACTTCTCAGAATCAATCATGGCCAGCTAATACTTCCCAACAAAGGATTCCCCCAGGCAGCAACCAGCCAGGATTTGAAGCTGCAAGGCTATTCAGTGCTAATCAAGGTGACCAATTGCAACATTCACACTTGCCTCCAGCAGACAAGAGTTCGTTCTCCCACCCTGGACATTCCACGGATATATAAACCTCACTTGCCAAGTTTCCAACAGACCTCACAACCTCTGATGATTCCTGCCATAGATGTGGGCGAATCATCAGGAGAGAATGCTTCTGGAACATGGTCATACAGCCCGGAAAACTCACAGCAACACAACTGCAGCAGTTTGAAACCACTTTAAGTGCCATACTCATATCCTGTGGAACCCTGGGATCTGTAGTTTGATGAGGTGCTTTAGAGAGCTCTAGTGAACTCACCTGAACTACAGCTTGCATGGCAGCCTAAAGAGAGCAGGGTTAAGGATGAATAAATCAAGGCGTCTAGAAATTGTTCTCCTGGGGAAAGTGGATTGAAGCTCTCTAGCACACAGCTTCTTAAACTGTGGGTCCTGAGCCTGAATGTTTCAATGTGGCAGAAAACATTTCTGAACACCACCCATTTACACAAATCTGTTAGTAACAACACACAGTGTTTACAGTGGACTCTGCAGAAAATGCTTCATCTGTACTTCATGTTTAATTCTACGCCTATTTTATATACCCAAGTTGTGAAAAACATCTTAGGTGGAAAAAGGTTGTACTTGGGAAAAGTATAAGAAGCCCTGCCCTAGTAGGCAACTTTAAATACCTCATAAAACTAGAAACCCCTGGATTACAGAAAATGGAGCTCTGCTGTTAAAAGTGGCACCAAACTGCTAAAATTGTGCAGTGTGGATGATTCTGGAACTAACAGAGTTAACCACACAGATATCCTAGCAGGATAGGAAGAAGAGGACAAAACTGAGAAAGTTGGAATATTCTGGACACAGAGGATTATTTTATCCCCACGGAAAATTTCCAAATGCAGATTTACGAAAAGAAGGCACTACACTGACGTGGCATTAGCTCTCCTTTTTGCACCACATCTAGCCTTTCTGTTTTTACTAGACACTCAGTTTCATAGATAACACATGTGCACAGCCAGTCAATGCACACAATCCTTTATCATGCATTATATTAGCATTTAAGACAATTCATGATACTTGTGCCAGTTTTCACACGTTTGAAAAAAATAATAATAAAGAAATGAACTGAGAAGAGGAAAGCGAATGTGATGGGGGAGGGGGACAAGTCATGCAGTTACAGTTTATAGAAACCAATTACATAGATTATACAGGCGGCTCTATGTCTTGCACCTTCTTTAATAAGCCAGATTTTTTTACTGAAGTATTTCTGCCATCTGTTAACAAGGCATGTCTTATTTTTTCATCGAAATTGCAAGCTGCACAGCAAGAGGATACATGTGGACAGAGCATGAAGATGGGCATATCTTGCCATGAACTTCCCTAACACATTAAGCCGTACTCCTCAACTGTCCCAGTTTGGCAGACATGGTTCTGATTAATCCTCTGCTGTTCCACTTTGTAAATCTGCTTTTGTAATTGAGTTTTTCTTTCCTTTTACTACTTTCCCCCTTTGTCCTCAGCTTCCTTTTATTGCTGCAAACTGAGGTCAAAATGCAAAAGTAGTTCGTACTCAATTGAATCAGCAGTTGCAGAGAGGAAGAAACAGAATCTGGTCCTTCCCAGCCAAAAAGAAACTACTTGTAGCTCTTTCTAGCTTGGGTGATTTCCCTCTTTAATAATATTTGCCATCTTGACCACACTATGATCTTGCTTGGTCACGTGTCCCAGTTTTCATCTGAGAGACGTTGAGAGGGGATGACTAAGGCCATTTTGCAGACGGAGAAAACCAGCTCATTTCTTGTTGAAGTGAGGTGAAAAGAGGTAGGGATTGGGGCACTGCATTTCCAAGTATTCAAGGCTGATTTCTTTTCAGGAAAGTCTGGAATAGATGTAATGCAATCTGCTTCCCATCTGGGCCAAGTCAGCAATATTCTCAGGACATCAGTGATCTTTCGACACTGTCAGAATCATTTTTTGAGGGAAGAATGAAGGAGAACTGAGGAAATCATACATCCTAGCAAATATCTAGGAGCTCCCAGTGGCACAGCGGGTTAAACTGCTGAGCTACGGAACTTGCTGACCAAAAGGTCAGCTGTTTAAATCCAGGGAGCTGAGCGAGCTCCCGCTGTTAGGCCCAGCTACTACCAATCTAGCAATTTGAAAACACGCAAATGTGAGTAGATCAATAGGAACCGCTCCGGTGGGAAGGTAACGGCACTCCACGCAGTCATGCCAGCCCCATGACCTTGGAGGTGTCTACGGACAATGCCAACACTTCGGCTTATAAATGCAGACGAGCACCAACCCCCAGAGTTGCACACGACTAACTTAATGTTAAGAGGAAATCTTTACCTTTACTAGGGTGTATCTACACTGTAGAATTAATGCAGTTTGACACCACTTTAACTACCATGATACAATGCTATGGAAGCCTGGGAGATATAGTTTGTTGGGGCCCAGCACTCTTTGGCAGAGAAGGCTAAATACCCTGTAAGCCTACAGCTCCCATGATTCCACAGAATAGAACTAGAGCAGCTCAAGTGATATAAAACTTCAATAATTCTACAATGTAGGTGCATCCCTAGAGTTTCAGGATGGGGGAAAAGATGGGGGGTGGGACAAATTATGGGTCCATAATCTGGTGGGCAGAAATGGCAGCTCCTACTCAATCCTATGTCTGTTTAATCAGAGGTTTCTCCAAATACAGCAGGGCTGCCTCCCCAAAAAAGTGAGTATGTTTAGGATTTCAGTCACATTCTCGACTTGTTTGGAAGCAAGCCCTGCTGAATGCAGCAGAACCTACTCCTTGAGCCACAAGGAGAGGGAGGTAAGAAATAAGAGTAATTCTATTTTTAGTAGTAGTGGTGGTGGTGGTGGGGGTCCCCTGGTGGCACAGTGGGGTAAACCACTGAGCTGCTGAACTTGCTGACTGAAAGGTTGGTGGTTCAAATCCAGAGAGCAGGTGAGCTCCTGCTATTAACCCCAGTTCCTATCAACCTAGCAGTTCGAAAACTTGCAAATACGGGTAGATCAATAGGTACTGCTTCAGCACGAAGGTAATGGAGCACCATGCAGTCATACTAGCCACATGACCTTGGAGGTATCTATGGACAACGCAGGCCCTTCGGCTTAGAAATGGAGATGAGCACCAACCCCCAGAGTCGGACATGACTGGACTTAATGTCAGGGGAAACCTTTACCAAGTAGCAGTGGTAGTAATATGAAAGGGCTCACCCCTTTAAATAGTCTCCAGGGACCACGAAAAGGTTTTGGCTTTGCCCCAGTCTTCTCAAAATAAGCAGCCTTTGGTGTCATGGAGCAGAGATTAAAAAACAGGAGCCCTTGATTTTGGTTTATAATTCCCTGCTCTATATGGGAAGAAAAACCCCAGCCAAGGGAATGGATTACACTTTTGTCCCAGCGTTTCCAAAGAAGCCATGAAAAACAAGCTTTCCCAGCAAGCGGAGAGAATAAGGAATGCAAAATAGGACTAAGAAAGTGACTTCAGGCTTGCAAGATCCAACCTGTGATTCACTAGAAACATGAGATCCACCAACAAGGAGTTGGAAGCATACTTTCAAAATTAAAAAATTCAGAGCCCAAGAAATTTCATCTTGAGGACTGCTATTGAATGGGACATGTAAGTAGTGAATTTAGCCCAGGCATGGGCAAACTTAGGCCCTCCAGGTGTTTTGGACTTCAACTCCCACAATTCCTGACAGCCTTGGGCCTCTTCCTTTTCCCCCTCAGCAAGCCTGAGGCTGGTAGGAATTGTGAGAGTTAAAGTCCACAACACCTGGAGGGCTGATGTTTGCCCATGCCTGATCTATACTGTAGACCAGGGGTCCTCAAACTAAGGCCCATGGGCCGGATACAGCCCTCCAAGGTCATTTACCCAGCCCTCGCTCAGGGTCAATCTAAGTCTGAAATGACTTGAAAGCACACAACAACAATCTTATCTCAGCAGCCAAAAGTAGGCCCACACTTCTCATTGAAATACTAAGAAGTTTATATTTGTTTAAATTGTTCATTTTAATTATTGTATTGTTTTAAGTGTTTTTTGCACTACAAATAAGATATGTGCACTGTGCATAGGAATTCATTCATCATTTTTTCAAATTATAATCTGGCCCTCCAACAGTTGGAGGGACTGCGACCTGGCCCTCTGTTTAAAAGGTTTGAGGGTCCCTGCTGTAGAACAAGCATCCTCAACCTGCAGCCCTCCAGCTACTTGGGCCTCCAACTGTCAGAAGCCCAAGCGAACTTGTTTAATTGTTAGAAATCCTGAGAGTTGAAGGCCCAAACAGCTGGAGGGCTGCAGTTTGAGGATGCCTGCTGTAGAATGAATGCAGTTTGATAACAGTGCTTCCCAAGTCGGTCTTCCAGATGTATTGGACTTCAGCTCCCAGAATTCCTGGCAGTTGGGGATGCTGGTTGGGGATTCTAGGAGTTGAAGTCCCCAAACCTGCAGGAGGAAAGGTTGGGAAGCATTGTTGTTGTATATCTTTGCATTGGTGTAAACCCCACTGCAATTCAAGGGGATTCTAAGCAGAGCTAAAAGTGTCCATGCATGCATGCATGCATATATATATATATATATATATATGTGCACACACACATATGTATACACACACACATATATAACAGTACAGAAACAAATCACAATCTGAAATCATGCCAAATTTACCATCATTTTTTTCTTTTTCTTAAAATTACTAGATGCCCCCCCCCCCCCCTTTCCTTCCCCTCTACTTTCTCCAGCACCTCTTTTTGGAATGGCTAAAATCTCCCCCAAGTCGACGAAGGCAAGAGGGTGGCATTCTGGGGATGTCCTCCAAACCCCAGCAAGGGAGCTGGGACTGCACTCCGGCCTTGTTTCTCCACCAAAAGCCTGGCAAGTGTTCACAGGGCTTGGGAAAAGGGGGTTTTGGAGCAAGAGGACTCACCCGGAGGATGGCGATGAGCAGGAGGAGGAGGAGGCACAACAGCCGGAGGGCGCGCGCCTTTTCCTGGCGCGAGGCTCCTTCTTCCCTTCCTCTCTTCCTTCCTTCCCGGGCTCCGGGCTTCTCCCCGAGGAGCCCCGTGACGTCACGGCTAGAGAGAGGCGAAGCTCCTCCCCTCCTCCTGGCCAATGGGCAAGTGGTCCAGTCCTGCTCGGAAACCCCGCCCAGCCGAATTGGGGAGGGGAGGGGGCTCTTCTTGAAGAGAATTTACCAAAGAGAGGAACTATTAGAACTCAGGGTTGTTGTAGGTTTTTTGGGCTGTATGGCCATGTTCTAGAAGCATTACAACTCAATCTACACCAGTGGTTCGCAATCTTTTTTTTGACCTAACTTCTGTGGACTGTTGTTGTTCATTCGTTCAGTCGTCTCCGACTCTTCGTGACTTCATGGACCAGCCCACGCCAGAGCTCCCAGTCGGCCGTCACCACCCCCAGCTCCCTCAAGGTCAGTCCAGTCACTTCAAGGATGCCATCCATCCATCTTGCCCTTGGTCGGCCCCTCTTCCTTTTGCCTTCCACTTTCCCCAGCATCATTGTCTTCTCTAGGCTTTCCTGTCTCCTCATGATGTGACCAAAGTACTTCAACTTTGTCTCTAGTATCTTTCCCTCCAGTGAGCAGTCGGGCTTTATTTCCTGGAGGATGGACTGGTTGGATCTTCTCGCAGTCCAAGGCACTCTCAGCAGTTTCCTCCAACACCACAGCTCAAAAGCATCGATCTTCCTTCGCTCAGCCTTCCCTAAGGTCCAGCTCTCACATCCGTAGGTGACTACAGGGAATACTATGGCTTTGACTAGGCGGATCTTTGTTGCCAGTCTGATGTCTCTGCTCTTTACTATTTTATCGAGACTGGACATTGCTCTCCTCCCAAGAAGTAAGCATCTTCTGATTTCCTGGCCACAGTCTGCATCTGCAGTAATCTTTGCGCCTAGAAGACAATTATGCTGGGGAAAGTGGAAGGCAAAAGGAAGAGGGGCCGACCAAGGGCAAGATGGATGGATGGCATCCTTGAAGTGACTGGACTGACCTTGAAGGAGCTGGGGGTGGTGATGGCTGACAGGGAGCTCTGGCGTGGACTGGTCCATGAGGTCACAAAGAGTCGGAGACGACTGAACGAATGAACAACAACAACAATATTAATCCTCAATAAACTGCTTTGCTATAAAGAACATTGGTGTGTTTACGGGTGCCAACCCCAGCCTTGATGCGCAACAGATATGGTAGATATGCCACCCAGTAGTCGCCATCTGCTTGCCCACAGAAAAGCGTATTTAATAAGCCTCAGCGCTATAAGAGGTTTTTGCGACACCAGTCACTCTGGCTGCAACAATGTAGTTACGGTGAAGCCGCAAACCATATTTTAGTTCTTGCGAACCACTGGTGGTCCACAGACCTCATGAGGTCCACAGACCTCATTCATTCTACCGTGTAAACACTGATCTACACGGTAGAATGAATGTTGTTTGATACTACTTTAACAGCCATGGCTCCATACTATGGAATGATCCTAGGAGCTGTAGTTTTAATGAGGCACCGAGATGGCTGAGAAGGCTAAATACTTTGCAAAGCTTACCACTCCCAGGATTCCATAGGCCTGAGCCAGGCCATTAAAGTGGTCGCAACTTTCATTATTTCTACGGTGAAGATATGCATGCTGGGAGAAGCAAAGGCCACCAGCATTGAAGCAATACTCCTACACCATCAACTCTGCTGAGCTGGCCATGTTGTCCGAACGCCCGAGCACCTTCTCCCAAAGCAGTTACTATACTTCCAACTCAAGAACAGGAAACATAATGTTGGCGACAGGAAAGGGGATTTAAAGATGGGCTTTAAGCTAACCTTAAAAACTGTGGCATAGACACCGAAAACTGCAAAGCCCTGGTCTTTGAGCACTCTGACTGGAGGTCAGCTATGACCAGCAGTGCTGTGGAATTTGAAGAGTCATGAATGGAGGGTGAAAGGGAGAAACGTGCCAAGAGCAAGGTGCATCAAGCCAACCGAGACTGCCTTCCACCTGGAAACCAATATCTTTAGCATGGAAGAACTAGTGGATCACGAATAGAGCTCCACAGCCACCTACGAACCCACTGCCAAGACATTACACTTGGAAGACCATCATACTCGGACAATGAGGCATCGCCTAAGTAAGTAAGCACCCTAGGTTGCAGGCAATGCTTAAAACTGGCTTTTGGAGAAGCAGGTTAGTGTTTCTGGGAGCTGAAGTCCAAACACACTGGAGGCCCACAGTTTAGGTACCACTTCTTTAGTGGTACCTAAAGAAAATGGTCTCTTTGACCAAAGGGCTGAGAGAGCAAAGCCTATCAAGCATTGGCATCTCATGCTTAGCTCTGAGATGCCAGGAGGTTTTGTAGCACCTTTGAGGCCAAGGAGAGAAGAAAGGTGCTGAGCTGGCTTCATCCATCTGAAGAAGTAGACAGCATCAGAAAAATGGGGGGGGGGGGGTTGAAAATTTGGTGGGGGGTGAAAATTTGGGGGGGGGGTTGAAACCTGCCTCCTAGCTCACGCTGAAGCAAAGAGCACAGCAGGGGACAGAGCAGCCTTCAATAGCCTGCAGCTCTGCCCCTGTCAACCACCTCCACCAAGTCTGGCCTCCTTAATGAGAACATTCAACACACACATCCCAACTTGGTTGCTTTGCTACATCAGCTATTGCTGCAAGTAATGACAGTGTGAATAAATTGCCAATATTTGCTTGAGATAGTGCTTGCAGTTCTGGAGAGACTCTTAATTTTTTGTGTCTCATAGACTTAGCATCGGGATTTGGTTAACCAGTTAAAATTGATGAGTAAACCAGGGTTTTTTTTAACCTGAAAAATTTCGGGGGGGGGGGGGTTGAACCTCCCAGACCCAGAACTCCTTTCAAACCCAAGGAAATCTTCATCCTCTGTTGGTGCACAAAGTATTTCCCGAATACGTTTCCTTTGTAATTCCCCCTCAGACTCTGGCTCGCGAGCAGCCGTGTTTACACCTCTGCTCACTTCCCCATCCCCCATCTCACAATCGGAGAACCCTGGAAACGTGTCAGTATCACTTGGAACCATAATGATTTCCCTAATGCACTGATGCTGCTGTTCTCCCTCCGACTCCAGAGTAAACCCGTTTTCTCTGCTACCAGGAGTAGCAACTCGACCAACACGCTGAACTACAACAAAATGAATGCACCAACGTCTTTGAATTCAGTTCTAAGATGTACCCTATATACTCATGTATAGTCTATTTTATTTATATCCCGCCCTTCTCAACCCCGAAGGGAACTCAGAGCAACCTTACAATTGGCAACAATTCAATGCCATATTAATAGACAAATAAGATAAACACATACATTAAAACAAACATTTATAAAGCAATATAAACATTAAAATGTATTATTAAAATCACACAATCCAAAGACATCGTTGAAAGCCTTTTCGGTCGTTATTGCACATAAATTCCACTTCACTTATTGCAATACACTATTGGCCCAAGGCTTGGTCCCAGAGTCATTATTTTACTTGCTTTCCGAAGGTCAGGAGGGAGGGGGCTGACCTGATTTCACTGGAGAGGGAGCTTCATAGCTGAAGGGCCAACACCGAGAAGGCCCTGTCCCTCTTCCCCACCAACCATGCCTGTGAAGGAAGTGGGACCGAGAGCAGAGCCACCCCAGAAGATCTTAATTTCCGAGGTGGCTCATAGAGGGAAATGCATTCAGACAAATAAGCTGGGCCAGAACCATTTAGAACAGGGGGTCCTCAAACTAAGGCCCGGAGGCTGGATACGGTCCTCCAAGGTCATTTACCTGGCCCTCGCTCAGGGTCAACCTAAGTCAGACAACAACAAGAACAATCCTATCTCATCAGCCAAAAGCAGGCCCACACTTGCCACTGAAATACTAATAAGTTTATATTTGTTAAAATTGTTCTTAATTTTAATTATTGTATTGTTTTAAAGTGTTTTTTTGCACTACAAATAAGATATGTGCAATGTGCATAGGAATTCATAATTTAGAGCTTTATAGGCTAAAGCCAGTATTTTGAATTGTGCTCAGGAGCACAATTTTTAGTCAAAAATTCAACCTCAAAACCAGGACCAACTTTTCTACAACTCCAATGGAGTACTGTACTTTAACTCTTATCAAGAAAGGAATCATCTCCTTCTCAGAGTAGATTGGCAAAAGATGAGAGTTTAGTACATTATGGGAGGACCTGTAAGAAATTACTATATGGCAACATCTCCCAGTTTTTGTTTTGTTTTTCAGTATGGGTTGCTGCTGAAGTATCTTTCCTGTAGAAATGGAGGCCTTGGAATACTCTGCAGCCAAACCAAGCAATTCACCAGCACGCCTGCTCAATGTAAAGCCTGTTTATTTCAGTGGAGGTGTATTTGCACACACAGGGGAAGAGACAGCTTAATGCAGGGTACGCAATACGAACTTCAACATCTGTGTTAAATTTATTCTGCAAGCCATGACCAGCTCGGCCTTGCACACACTGATGGTACTGTGCAGAAAAGTGAATGAAAAAGGGCCCAGTGAATCCTTCCCAACAGTGCCAACATACATACTGGCAGAAAATGACTCCTGAGCCTGCCTAGATTGCTTCTTCTGAGGAAAGTGGGCAGCAAAATCAGCCGTCTCTCTCTTCCTCTCTCTCTCTCTCTCCCTCTCTGAGGTGCTTGGCACAGAATAAAAAGTACCAGTGCTTCCCCTTCTCATATTTAATGAGGCCGCTAACTGTCGCCAAGGTAAAAAGTAATGCCAAACTGTTCTTGGATGCAAAAGGACAAAGCAACTTTTCATAACCTCAAGATAAAACATTAGTACCTAGTTTCAGCAGATTTGTTAGAGGCACTGCTGTAAAGGCTTGTTGAGACACTGGCAACCTTGTTTTTTATTAGCCTTGAGGATAGGAGCCAGCAGAAGAGCGGCCCTCTTGAAACCGAGACAAAGGATGAATGGCTCCTCCCTGGCCTAAGGCAATGAGCTCACTGGGGAACCTGCTACCTCAGCCTTTCATTGACTGGAACATTCCCATTTTAAGCCTCATTCTTAAGGCTCTCCATCATTCTTGCTACATTTCCTCATGTTTCTGATAGCCCTGTTCCCAAGCTATGCTGGGGGTATTTGTATCATCCACAGAACACAGGTCAGCTGCTTTTGTGACACTAGTTGCTGTGTGCCTTCAAGTCATTTCCAATAGATATCCAAGGCCATGCAGGGATTTGAATCCTAGTCTCCTGAGTTATAGTCCAATGCTCAAAGCACTATGCCATCCTGGCTCTTCGCTATACACCTCTTCAGAAGCTAGGCCAACAGTAGCTTGGTATGGCCCCCAAGTTACTAACAAGATAGGTTCTGTAGGTTTGTTCTACAGCTTAATTAGTTTATAAGTCACAAAAGGTAATTTTTTAAATGTAACTCCAGACATATATATTAGCTTTGGATAGCAAAGGGAAGGGTTAACACCCCTGTGGTGTTTCTTTTGCTGTTTTCACATTTTCTTTCCCTGTATTAATTGGATTTTTTAAAAATGTCTTGTCATGAAAATAAGGATGGGTGATAAAGCAAACTCCTGTGCAGACACCTTTTCCCAATGATAACTCTTTAAGGAGTGAACTTCTCTTCCAAGGGGTAGATTTCTCTCACTCCTGCTGTCTCATCTCCGTTCTTAATGTTTGTAACCCGGGGACTGGCTGTACTGGATCTTTGTTTTATATGTACTAATATCTCTTGTATCAGTTCAACAAGACTTAAAACAGCATAACTTCCTTCTATTCATGCCTGTATTCCATGTAGATTGTATATCTGGGAAACCTTAAAACCACAGAAGCAGAGGTGGACGAGACCCCAAGGTCCAGCCCCCTGATATGCAGGAATAAAGAAAAAGCACTCCTGACAGATGGCCACTACACTCAGTCTCTGTTTAAAAACCTCCAGAGGAGACTCACCATACTCCAAGACAGCATGTTTTACTGTCAAATACTGGCAGCTCTTACCATCATGGTGAGTGGGCAACTGTGTTGTTACTGTTTAACCTCAAGCCATTCAGATGGCAACCCGAAGTAAAAGCTTATTCAAGGCCTCCACCCACATATTGCCTTACAGAATCCTATCTTTGTAGTCCAGGCTGGCTGATAAAATGGTTCAGTTACCAACACCCCACTCCCAGACCTCCCATAGCTCAGCTGAAGCCTCCCCACAGTGGGGAAAGTGGGGCAGGAGGAAGCAGCACTTGGCTATGTTCCCATACGGCAGATGTGAAGAGACTGCCTCAGCTGCTGTTAACACTTCTGGAGGGACCGCAGACGTTGAAATAATCTCTTCACACCTGGCAACCCCTCCTGCTCCCTGCCAGGGACAAAGTGGCTGCGTGGGGAGGCTTCAGAGGACTGAGTCCAGGGTGACAATAAAAAACTCAATGCATCTTTCGCTCCAAAATGCAGAACTATACAATGTACTGAACCATGTTGGATTGAGACCATGGGCACTCAGTCTTGATCTAAGCTGTAGTCGTTTTCATGAATGAAAATCTTTAAAATCCTAGGCGAAACTAGCAAGTTGGATCCAGATGTCAATATAGGATACTACTTTTGTGTCAATACAGAGTATGGTGTAGTGGTTTGAGTGCTGGAAGTTATGGAAATTAGTGTTCGATCCATTGCTTGGCTATAGAAACTGACTAGTTGAACTTAGTCGAGTCACAAACTCTCAGCCCAGAAAACCCCAACTGGGTTGCCTGAACTCACAAACAACTTGAAGGCACATAACAATAACAACGAATGAATTAGAAAGGTACCTACAAACAGAAGGAGATGCACAACTCCAACAGAGATACATTATCAGGCCTCTCAATGAAGTCCGGCTAATGTAATATCTCCAACAAATATCAATTATTTACCTCAGATGAGTTGTGGAATCACTAACAGCTGATTATAAACCACTATTTCCAATTATTTCTATTTGTAAACTTTCTATTTCTTCAATTACTACTGTGTAGTAATGACGGAGTGAAGAAGATCTGCAGTTCACAAATTTCTTGTGCTGTTAAGCTATGTGATAAAACCAAGATGTAGTGAACTGATAGAATAACCAACTCTTTGTACAACTTGTAATGTGATGTCTATATAAAATACGAAACCTGTAACAGAATTGTTAAAGCACAACATTCCCAAAGATCTTCTGGTCCAACTTACCTGTCTTTACGTATCTCCCTTTATGAGCCAACTAGAGCTTTAAGATCTGCTGGGAAGGACCTGCTCTCAGTCCCACCCCCCCTCGCAAGTGTGACTGGTGGGGACAGGAGACAGGGCCTTCTTAGTGGTAGCCCCTCAGTTTTGGAACTCCCTCCCCAGTGACATCAGGCTGGCCCCATCCTTCCTGGTCTACAGGAAAAGGCTAAAGACCTGGGTCTGTACACAGGCGTTCGGAGAATAGGATAGCGTGGAATTTATCTCAACAGCTTGAATAATGACCAAGACTCGACACTTTGTTATGCTTTAATTTGTTATGTTTTCTAATTTGTTTTATTTATTTTATGTATGTTAATTGTTTATATGTTTTAACTGTTTCTTAGTTTGATATGTCTTCTTTGATGGTTGTTTTATGATGTGGCGTTGAATTTTTGCAGGAGTTTGTAAGTAAATAAATAAAGATGCGAGTAATCAGAAGAAATCCCATCCAACTCTGTCATACGATTCCATGTTAGCTCGTCCAAACAATTGCAGGAACTGTTGAAATTTCTCCACTGACAACCAACAAAACTGCACATATTTCTCCAGAGGAATATAAACTGTAGCATTGCTGCAACAATATGTAATATAACTATATTATATTTCTCTGAAATTAGATTTAAATACATGACCAGTTCTTCTCTCCCTACAAGATGATTTCTTCAACAGAAGTGAGAAAAACTGGGAAGAAAAAGGTTAGACACAAGACTGGCCAACAGAAAAAAGCCTTAACTCTTTTGGTAATTTTATAACTAAATCTTTTGCATTCTCAATTTATTTTTAATTCTCATCTCAGAGAAATGTTGACTCTCAAAGACTTCTTAATCAGGATTCCCTTGAATCTAGGTTTCTGCTTGAGAATGTGAATGAAAAATTCTTTTTGAGATGCCAGTGGTATAATACTGTTAATGGAGTTTCCCTGATACCTGAAAACCATTTAAAGGGTTCTTCCAGGGGAAAAAATAGATGAAAAAGTCTGCTTTATACCACAGGTAGTCTAAATGTTTTATAGCTTTCATATGGACCTTGGGCATTCATTGGCAAGAACATGTGAAGGAAACACCCTTCTAGAACTGTATTACTGTCTTTCATGAAGAACTGCAAATAACTAGATCCTCCCAGATCAAAGGAATGGCCTACTGTTATGGAATTGTATGATGTTTTGATTTGTTGCACATTCCTGAAAAGACAGTGCTATAAGGAAATAATTGTTCATTTATGCCAGTCTTATTTTGTACACATATTTGCATTTTCACCTCACTGAAATACAGTGACATGGTTGCTTTTCATTTTTAGAAATCTAAATCTGCAAGTGTCACAGTTACATACATACCAATAAATAAACAAGTCCATCTCAAAGGAATGGAAAATATTAAGGAAAAGCTAGTGATATTAGACATAGGAGGAAAATGTACTTGAAAAAAGTTAAGAAATGTGTTTTCATGGATACATCAGTTCTAAAAATGTTTATTTATGACTGGACGGAGGAAGAAAAAGATTTGTAACATGAAAGGGAGTAAGTCTAGATTTGAGAATCTATGCGCCACCCTAACTGGATTATGCCAATTAATTTCAAGAGAGGCAGCCATAATTGGCAGTAAAATCTTATGCATACACATCTACTCAATAGCAAGCTCGTGAGTTCAAAAGGGATTAAATCTTGAGGAGTGTATAAAATGCAGTCCTAAGTGAACGCTCCCATATTTGAAGAGCTTAAAATTGCCTTTGAAGTATAATATCTGTGAAAAAGCACAGATACAATTCCACCAAGATATTTCACACATCTGAATGCAAATATTAACAAACCAACAGGTACCAGAAACAAGAATTAAAATGCTAGCATTCCTCTGCCGGGAGGGGTAAAGCTTTGTTAATCACTATCAGGACTCTTCCTCCCTCCAAGATGGATGACAGCTTCTGCTGATATTCATCCTAATGAAAAAGGAGTGAAACATGAACTTGTGTGTTTCTACTGAATGCTGCAGGGTTTGGACAGCTCAAGAACACGTGATCTGCATTCCACAACCCTGAGAGAAGTCATTTATTGCAGTGGTTAAACACACACCCCACATCCAATGTTCTGAGCAGTCTGTTTTTAAGTCACTTGGGGACACACGCAAGTTTGCATTTGCTCAAGATGAAATAGGTATGATCACACAGCAATCAACTCAAGTTATCCCCATCGAGCAGCATCTTTTTTTATGAGTTGCAAGAACAGAAATGTTATTCCATCTCCAGAAAATATCTTGCTCTGATGGAGTCTGGAAGGCACCAGGGAAAAGGAATTTGAACTTGTATCAAAGTATGGATACTGAAACTACATCCTTCTGCCCCTGCAAACTCAAAACAATTCCAGTCCAAGGCAAGCCGGTTGATGACTGAAAGACATTTTAAATGTCTCTATATTTTCTCTAGATGCTTTGGAAAGGGAACCCGTTACTTAAGACAGACAGAATAGCAAGCCATAAACTTCCATCTAGTATTTATTTTTATTCTACATAGGATTTATACACAAGTTAAAGCTACAACTGGGAATCTGTTCAGTGTCATAGAAAAAAAAAAACCAGAAAAAAGAACAGTCATGTAGCCTTTGCACAATTATACATTAACAGGCTAATATATAGTACAACTAATAATCTCATCTTTTCCATGAAACCCATGGTTTTAAACACATTCCCAATAACCCAATTTTGGGAGGAAAAAATCTCCAAGTCATACCTTCTTATCAGAGCTTACTATTGTTACCACAAGTATAAATTAGCCACAGCCTCCGTGTATGTGCATTCAACAAACACTGAGAGACTTTCCCATGCTCTATGCCAGTAAAGCTTGTTTAAAACATGTAAAAGGCAATTTAGTAAGTAATTTTTGAAGATCACCAGAAATCTGGGCAATCCGTAGCCTTTCACAGACTTTCTGCTAACGTGAACAAATGACCGAGCAACACAATTCAGTCAGGAGGCATTCAAGAGGAGCAAATACAGCCATCATTCCAATAGGTCTCCATCTGTATTTCTATCAACTGATGGGGACTGGTTCTGAATTCCCATTGGTTGCAGGTTCGTCCTTTTTACCTTGTTCCAGACCAGACCCAGCTGTTACAAAGTGCTGAATATTCTTGGGAAGGGAAGCGGGAGAAGAAAAGAGAAGAAAGCAAAATTAAAGCCGTACCCTGGTTTTTCAACACAATATGATAGTGATCATAAACAACAAATATACAATATTGCAACTCTAAAATTTTAGTGCTGGGACACAGGCAAGAATTATTCTCTGCTCTGTGTTGTTAGTCCCCAATGAATTGGCTGTTCCACTCTGCAATTCAAAACAGCCAACAGACCATGGGAAAATGTTCCTCTGGGCACCTGCTTGAAACTAATGGCTACAGCAAACCATTAGCCTTCATTCAGGGCCTACAGAATGAGCTGGGAATGAATAAGCTTGGGGTTCTTAGGTGACAAAGGCTTCAAACTGCAAAGCATAGTCTCATTTAGAAATGACAAGAGAACAAACAAGAACAAGGTAAACTCTTATGTGTGTATATTTTAAAAAAGTAGTAATCCAACATATAAAAACTTTGAAAGAACCAAACAGTTAAGAATATTTTCCTGAATTAACTCTATAAACATGACGAAACAGGCTTCTACCACCTGCGAACTCCTAACCACCCAGCTAGGCTCCTAACCACCCAGCTAGGCATTAATGCTCCAGGCCAGCTGTGCAATGCTGTTATGGAGAGGGCGATCCTTTTCCCAATCTCCCCCATCCGACATGTACTCTGAGCAGATGGCTAATCCCTTGAAGCACTGGTTATGTTTTCCTTTGTTGCCTGCTTGCACACACAGGAAGGCCAGCTGGTTTAAGGAAATCTACAGACGCAAACCTCAGTGGTTGAACTACTCTCTCCATGCTGTCTGAAAAGAATCCTTCCCCTGATTCCAAGCAAAGCTCAATACCTGTGTCAAGAGCTCTTCCGGTGACTCTGAGGGAGGAGAGACTCTTTGCCTGGGAAAGACCGCTCTCCCTGGCTGTGGCACCTGGTTCAGAAGGCCTTCCTGAGCAGACTCTTCACTTGAATGAACATTTATGGAGCTTCCAGCAACAGTTTTATTCAACTGGTTCTCAAGGACAGTAGAAGGATCGGAAAGCAAAGGAGAAGGGGGACATTGCATGCCATCCCCAACAACATCCAAATCCTAGTAAAACAAAGCAAGAAAAGCTATCTCAGATCGAGTGGAAGAAGACATGCTAATTTTCATCCTCCCACTTGACTCTAACAGCTGTCCAACTTATTCTGAGAGGACAAGTTCAGCATGCACACATACAGTTTAATATCCCTTTCCTCAAAAAAAAAAATGCACAATCTGCTTTGAAGCAGATGCCAGAATCTCATTTCCTCTGGATCACTGAAGTGGGTCCCAGACTTTGTCGAAATGAGTCTGCATTTGCAGACAAAGAGGCACAATATGAATACAGCTGGGCAGGAAAACTATAGTACTTAGACAAAAAGGAACTTTTAAGATTTTTTTTTTGTATCAGGAGAGACTTGACAAACTGCCAATTGCCCGTCCACAAAGACGTTGTCTGGGCGACGCCCAGATATTTTAGCACCCTGTGGAAGGATTCTCTCATGTCCTCACATGAGAAGCTGGAACTGACAGACAGGAGCTCACTCTGCTCCCCAGATCTGAATCGTAGACCTTTTGGTAGCAGTCCTGCCGGCACAAGAGTTTAACCCATTGCACCACAGGGGGCTCCCTATCCCTTAGGATATAATTCATACTAACCAATTTATTTCTATGACTACCAATGCCTGGTCAATGCTGTCTTATTATTTCAGAAAGGGATGTGAAACTGGAAATTCAGAGTAGGGGAAAAGAGCAAGCCAGTGATTTCCTTCTAAAATAAGATTCCCTTGACAAGAATGGCTCCATCAAAATGTGAATCCCACAAGATTAGTTCATTCCAACACTGTTTTTCCCGATGCCTTCTGTTCAATAATGGTCTGGTATTCTCAACTAATTTCAGATCCACTTTTAGAATTGGTCCTAGAATGTTACTGCATTTACACCATTATTTTTCAGATACACACGTTTCAATCAAACCAGATTGCTGTGTTTGGAGTGCTTTTTTTTTAAAAAAAAAGGATTTCAAAATACACAGACTTAGCTTTCATGTAGGTCACTCTAGTAATCTAGGGATTATCGCTCCCCATGCAACCCCTTATGGAATGTACAGGGAAAAAGCTGCTTGCGGGAAAAGCATCTAAATACAGATTTTAATGGTCTGATCTTTTCAAAAATGCTATTACAAGAGATCCAACCTAACTCCTGTGTTCTAGCTCTTTACATCAAAAAGCCTCTATATGAGCCTAAAATGTTTCACTGAAAACCCACATTAAAAGCAGAGAACACCATTTAACTAATGGATTTATTGCTGTATATTAAAATAACTACTTGCTCCAAACAGGTATTGAAGATCCCTCAGTTGTTTATAGGGAAAATCCTTTGAAATTGAACTACACATCCAAAAAGAGCACACACTGCAGACACTTCTCAGAGCTGCTTCCTTTCAGTGAAATTATATTCCCTCAGAGCCTCTGGATTCTTTCTACTAATTAAAACTCACTTTAATACTGATCTGAGTTTTTAATCCTAAAGCTTCATTCCCCCTTGTATTCTCTATCTATTGAAGACCAGGGACTACAATCAGACACCAATCTAATGTTTTGGACGATACTTTCCATCATCTTAAAATACTGGCCACTCTGATGGCACTCATGGGAACTATAGTACAACAAATGTGGACAGCACGAAGACACTACCAAGATACACCAATCTGCTACTGAGCACAATTCAAAGTGCTGGCTTTAGCCTATAAAGCTTTAAACGATTCTGGCCCAGCTTATCTGTACAAACGTATCTCCTTCTATGAACCACCGGGGAGCTTAAGATCATCTGGGTAGGACCTGCTCTTGGTCCCGCCTCCCTCACAGGCACGATTGGTGGAGATGAGAGACAGGGTCTTCCCAGTGGTGGCCCCTCAACTGTGGAACTCCCTCCTCAGCAAAGTTAGATTACCCCACTCCCTTCTGACCTTCCACAAGAGAATGAAAACGTGGCTTTGTGACCAAGCCTTTAAAGAACTTATACAATAGATAGACTTGGACCATTGGAACAGCCCAGATTATACTCATGGATTATGTGTTTAACTTTTAATGTATCGTTTTTAAATATTTTAATTGTTTTAATGTACTTTTAGAACAATTGTTTTAGGGCATCGAACTGTTGCCTGTATGTAAAGCTGCCTTGAGTCCCCTCTGGGGCGAAAGGCGGGGCAGAAATGTCGTAAATAAATAAATACCCACCCACAATTTAGATTAAAATAAGGCTAGTATCTGCCTGCCTTGTTTCATTCACCGAAAGCAATGTAAGACTTCGGTTTACGTGTATTTCTAATTCAGTCATGATTGAACTACTTGTGTTTTTAGCAATCTGTGATCTAGAAATGCTGTTCTATGCATTTTCAAATATTTAAGCAAAACTTAATCTTTTACTAATTGTGTTCTCCAAATCCATTGAGTCTGCTTCTCAGTGTATTGTACATCTCTCTCCCCTTACTTGCATGACGTGTAGCTTCAAGTCATTTCTTTAATGAATGCCTCCTGAAGTGCCATGAACACAGGAGTGAATATACTGAGGACGGTATAGCTGGATTCCCTGCACTGAACAGGATTTGGGCTCAATGGCTTATGTGGCCTTGTCCGACTCTATAATTGTATGAAGACCAGACGTTTTTTCAAAGAAACGCTCCAGATGAAGGACAAGAATATCACTGTTTGTTACTTACATCACTGAATTCCAGTGGCAAGCTCTCTGTGGGCCGGAGTTCTGCTGCACTCAAGTACATATCTGTGGAAGAAGCTTCTAGCTCTTGTGGCACAGACAAGATTTGCTCAGGAACATACATCTGAAGTGGGAGCTGGAGGTGGAGTGGGCAGCAGGGGTCTTCAGACAGGCTTACAGGCACTGGCTTGCTGCAGGACGCTTCTTCTGATCCTTGGCACAGCTTAAAGAGAAGCTGATTGGTATCCTGGCAGATATCTGAAGATGCAGTCAAAGGGTGCAATTTCATGCAAAGGGTTTGGAACTGAGTTTATGGTAAAGGTTTCCCCTTGACATTAAGTCTAATCATGTCTGACTCTGGGGGGTGGTGCTCATTTCTAAGCCAAAGAGCCAGTGTTGTCTGTAGATGCCTCCAAAGTCATGTGGCCGGTATGACTCCATGGAGCGCTGCTATCTTCCTTCTGAAGCAGTACCTATTGATCCACTCACATTTCAGTTGCTAGGTTGGAAGAAGCTGGGGCTAACAGCTCATCCCACTCCCTGGATTCGAATCATTGACCTTTAACTTCAAAATAAAAGCATGCTTATCACATGCTTTTATTTTGAAGTTTCTGTGCCATCTTTTTATTAGCCTAGCTAAGGACAAGTAGTTGACTAATGTATACTATACAGAAAGCTGTTCCCCAGACTCCACACCAGCTTGCTAAAAAGAAGTTTTAGTATGCCTTCTAAAAGAGTCTAATATCTGTGTACATCAAGACACACAGAAATCAGTTATTTGGCCTTATTTTAGGTTTTGAGGGGTTGACTGTTGCTTCCAACTGAATTGGTTGTTCCAGCACAAAGTTATGGAACAGCCAACAGACCACAGAAAGACAATTCTTTGGGCTCCTGCTTGAAACCAGCGGCTACAGCAAGCCACTAGCCTTGATTCAGGGCCAAGAAAAATGATACAAAAAATATTCAACTGGTCAGAGTGCCAAGACTAATCATCCAAACAGCTTAAGAGGTTAAAAGGATACGAGAAAGGCAGTGTCTTGCCATTGGGAGAGACTGGTTTGAACATCGGACATCATCCACAAAAGCCAAACATCTCTGGCTGGAACGAGTAGTATGTGCCTGAAAAATCAGAGAACAAGACGATTGCCAAGGCTATCAGTGAAGAAGTGGCTCTCTTATACAGATTCTTTCTTTTTTAATCACTCACGATATACCCAGCCCACAAAACTAGACATGATTGTCACACTTCTTCCTGTTTCTCATCATAATAAAAACAGCTGAGCTGGTAAAATCAGCCAGGGTAAAAATTGACTGAAACAAAATGTGTTTTGTTGTGAAACTATTTACTTTCCTATGTAGATTCCAAGATGTTATTTCAGACCCTATTTTTGTTGTATTTTGAATATTGCACAGGGACACAAAAATGTTAATATCTAAAATATTTCATTATTATTTTATTTTTATACCCTTCCTTGGGCTTCTTTAAAGAAAATTCTCAGTCCAGAATAATTTGCTCTTCTACTGAGCCAAGCGAGTACCGAACTGCACTTCGGCTCAAATACCTGCTGGGCAGCACCCTCAGTGGCCAGCATTCTGCGCTCCTTCAGTTGCCGGTGCAGAAGAGCCTCCACACCATAGCGCTGCCGGTATCGCCTCAAGTATTTCAGCCGCTTCAGGTTTTCACGTTCTTTGGCCAGAAGTCCCTCTGGGCCTGTCAGGAGGCTGCTGCCTGGAAGACACCAAGGAAGCACCCTCAGGGCAGACTCAAAGTACTACTCTGCCTGTTGCAAATCCTAGCACAGCAAAAACAGAGTGCACCTGTCACCTGACTCAACCTCTTTTGATGAAACAAAAGAAAAGAAACGTCAGCTCAGGACTTCCACTTTGCGGTCGGTTATGCAGGTAAGAAACATTACGTAAAACACAGAATGCATAAAAAACTTGAGCCTGTCCTTATCGAAAGGAATGGACTTTGAAGATATGAAACAGGGTATGCTGTTTGATAGTGCTGGACAGAAGGATGTTGTCTGTTTCAGATAAGTGGTAAAAAGGTTGATTTTAAAAACAGAATTGCCTCCCAGGATCAGCAAAGAAAACAATCTTTATATTTTGTAATATACAAAATGGTACATCAGTTGCTCATACCTCACTCTTGAGGCTTAAAATAGGTTTTGAAGTTTTATGAAGTGTGTACCACATCTGTGCGCGAAATCCAGCTTTCCAGCTCTAGGAGTAGATGGTGCTCAGTATTTCAAATGAGAGTTTAGCAAATTCCTAATTTAAAGACTGCTGTGGCACTATATCAGTTTATATCAACCAGCAAGAACACAAAACAAGTGAACAGTACGGCAATCTTCAACCACAGTGCATTATGACCTGGCAACTTGCATTCTGATGACTGCTCTAATGAATCCCAGATTGTGCTTTGCAAATTGCTGTTTGACATTACAGAGTGGCCCATGTGCAGAATTCGGTCCATTTACCTATGGTTTCATGTTCCACTTTGCGGCTGTGCAAGTAACGGCGTTTTTTCTCTTTCAGGAGGTGCTGAAGCCGTTTAAACTGATCAATGTACAGAGACTGAAGTCGGATCAGTTTCTCCCGCATTATCAGAGCCACTTCCTCAGCAGTGTACACACCAGCATGTCTGTACAAACAAAATCCAATTGAGCAAGTAAGCAGTCTGATTCATAACGTCTCTAATCATTAACATGGACAAGCCAACTAAAGTAGTCTCAGATAGGAAAAGGAAGCTATTTAAGTGAAAAGCAATCGATCAGGCAGACCTGTGACCTTCAAAAATAGAGTACTTAGCGTTATTTTTGAATCTTTGTACAGAAAATGCAAACTTGGCACACTTCAACCCAAAGAACATTATTTCCTATAGGTCACTGAAAAGTTGCAACAGAACCACACACTATTAGTATTTTCAAAGTAAGAGGGTTTTAAGGGCCTGCTATTTGCTGCCACAGTTGAAGACACTAAGGATATGAAGTCAAAATATACTTTCCTAATCGCACTGTTACCCGTCCTATGTGAAATGCGACAAATTTAATTTGAGCTGTAGTCAGCCCATGCAAAGTGGATGGCTATGAATGATACATTGGATAATACAATTCCTCAGGCCTATTTTGTAACCTCTCAAAATGGAAAAGCTAATCTAGATCACATCTACAGATAAAATACTGATTAAACCCATATCCTACCACCTAACCACTGTATTTTATTTATTTACTAGCTTGGGGACCCGGCGCTGCCCGGGTTATTAGAGAAAGTGGGTAATGGCAGTTCTGTATGCCAAGTTTGGTCTTTATTGGTCATTGGATAATGGCTGCATTGTTTTCAGGAAGTGAGTAAAGGAACTTGAAGTCCCATCATCTATGGTCCATCCTCCTCCAAACAGCAGCAGGATATAGAGTGGGTCATAGGGGCTCTGTGTGCCAAATTTGGTCTTTATGAGTCATTGGATGAGGGTGGCAGTGGTTTCAGTAAGTGAGTGAAGGTACTGCAAGTCCCATCATCCATGGTCAACCCTCCTCCAAGCTGCAGCAGGATTTAGAGTGGGTCATGGGGGCTCTGTGTGCTAAGTTTGGTCTTGATCAGTCATTGGATTAGGGTCGTAGTGGTTTCAGTAAGTGAGTAAACATACTGCAAGTCCCATCATCCATGGTCAACCCTCCTTCAAAACTGCAGCAGGATGTAGAGTGGGTCACGGGGGCTCTGTGTGCTAAGTTTGGTCTAGATTAGTCATTGGATGAGAGTTGCAGCAATCTTGGAAAAGGAGTGGAGGTACTTGAAGTCCCATCATCCACGGTCTGTCCTCCTCCAAACTGCACCAAGATGTAGAGTGGGTCATGGGGGCTTTGTGTGCTAAGTTTGGTCTTGATCAGTCATTGGATTAGGGTTGCAGTGGTTTCAGTAAGTGAGTAAACGTACTGCAAGTCCCATCATCCATGGTCAACCCTCCTCCAAAACTGCAGCAGGATGTAGAGTGGGTCTTGTGTGCTCTGTGTGCCAAGTGTGGTCTTGATTGGTCATTAGAAGAGGGTTGCAGCAATCTTTGGAAGGGAGTGGAGGTACTTGAAGTCCCATCATCCATGGTCTGTCCTCCTCCAAACTGCAGCAGGATGTAGAGTGGGTCATTGGAGCTCCATGTACCAAGTTTAGTCTTGATTAGTCATTGGCGAGGGTCTCAGTGATCTCAGGAAGTGAGCAAAGGTATTGCAAGTCCCATCATCCATCTCCAAAGTTTTCCAAATAACACCAGGACGTAAAGTGGGTCATGAGAGGTCTATGTGCCAAGTTTGGTCTTGATCCGTCATTGGATGAGGTTTGCAGAGGTCTCAGAATGTGAGTGAAGGTACTGGAAGTTCCATCATCCATGGTCCACCCTTCTCCAAAACTGCAGCAGGATGTAGAGTGGGTCATGGGGGCTCTGTGTGCCAACTTTGGTCTTGATTGGTCATTAGATAAGTTCTGCAGCAGTCTTGGGGAGTGGAGGTACTTGAAGTCCCATCATCCATGGTCTGTCCTCCTCCAAAGTGCACCAGGATGTAGAGTGGGTCATTGGAGCTCCATGTGCCAAGTTTAGTATTGATGAGTCATTGGCGAGGGTCTCAGGAAGTGAGTGAAGTGACTGCAAGTCCCATCATCCATTGTCAAAGTCTTCCAAACTGCACCAGGATGTAGAGTGGGTCATGCTGGGTCTCTGTGTAAATTGTGGTCCTGATCCATCATTGTTGGCTGTTATAATGGTCTTAGGAAGGGAGTGCAGGTATTGCAAGTCCCATCGTCCATGGTGCATCCTCCTTCAAACTGCACCTGGATGTAGAGTGCGTCATGGAGACTCAGTGTGCCAAGTTTGGTATTTTTTGGTAATTGGATGAGGGTTGCAGTGGTCTGAAGAATGAGCAATGGTACTGCAAGTCCCATAATCCATGGTCCATCCCCAGCCAAACCACACCAGGATGTAAAGTGGGTCATGAGAGGTCTCTGTGCAAAGTTTGGTCCTGCTCAGTCATTGGATAAGGTTAACAGCGGTCTCAGAATGTGAGTGGTGGTACTGGAAGTCCCATCATCCATGGTTCATAGTCCTCCAAACTGCAGTAGGATGTAGAGTGGATGATGGGGGCTCTGTGTGCCTATTTCGGTCTGTATTGGTAGTGTTCTGACCCAGCCCCCGGCCTTTCCTTTCCTCTCTTTCTCATCTCGGAATGTTGGATTTGAGGCTGGCCAATCAGAGACCATATGCAAATTTCCTTCTGTCATGCCCCGTTTTTGCCATGAACCCTCTTCTCCACCAGGGGCTCCTATTGAAGCTGACCAATCAGAGACCATATGCAAATAGCACCACAGCAGCAGCCAATCAGAACGCTGGCACATACACCTTCCGCCCTCCGCACCTCTGTCCTTCCCATACAAACACTCTTCTTTATTATATATATAGATTTACAGTATTAATTATTCCACCCTTCTCACCTCGAAGGGGACTTAGGGCGGATCACAACGCACACATACATGGCAAACATTCAATGCAGTTTTTTAGACATACCAGACATACAGACAGAGGTAATTTAGCATTTTTTTCCAACTTTGGCTCCTGGAGATTGCTTGATTTCGGCCACAGGGAGGAGTTGTGCCTTCATAAACTATGACGTCGAGCCTTTGTTCGTAGTAATTCCTCCTTGCTTTTTGATCTCTGGCATTTTTATGGTGTCATAAATTAACCTCACTATTTTAAGCTGTCCCTAATTTCTTTACTTGCAGCGCAGCTGTTTTCGAACTGCTTAGGTGAACAGTAAGCTGGGCTATTAACAGTCGAAGCTCAAACCCAACTCAGCCTTTGAACTTGCCACCTTCTGGTCAGCAGTGATTTACTGCTGTTAGTGATTAAACAGCTGTGCTACAGCCCGGCTCTATATTTTAAATTTAAGGTATATGAAGCCAAAGCCACCCCTTTCCCCCTGTAAAACAACGACTAATGGAATAACGTTCTGTAACTCTCCAAGTCTTTTTGAAGTGGGCTCCAATTTTGAATTGTGCTACACCTGACAAGGACCCACACAACTTACTTCAATGGGTCTTCCTGGTCACTGTCAATGCTATCTGCTTCACTGTCAGGATCACCTCGCCATGTCTGATCCACAGTCAAAGCCTCCTGCTCTCCTTCGCTCCAGCTGTCTTCATCTGGAAACAGACAAACCCATTATATTTGCGATTTGGGGAAAAAAACTTTGTTCAGGTTCTCAATCCTACTTCAGAAGGCTTTAACATAGTCTCAAAAACATTAAGTGAACATGAAATAGTTTTCCCAGGCTATCCAGAAGAAAAATAAATGAAACTCTATGCTGCAAGCAGAAGTAACCAGTGAATTCCAAGCAGCCAGAAGAACCAAAATTCAGAGAACATTTTTGCAAATCCTGAATTTATTTTGTCACATGGTGGATTGAGTGAGTCCAGCAGAAGATATGAAACATATTTATGTAAGATCTATTTAAACACAATGATAATTGCTGCAAGAGCAAATACTACTCCAAATTTACCCCTCAGTTGTGTAAAAAAATCTGACTTGTCTACAATCAGCCTTGATACTCCAAGTAAATGAGCTCTGCATTACGGCTGTGTTAGGCAGTATACAACTGGAAAGCCACATGAACATCCCGCTCTTTTCCCAGCACATCTATTTTGTCATCATATTCAACAAATGATACTGAAGTTTTCCTTAATTAAAACAACTGTCCATGACTGTCAACATATCATAAAAATACAGAAACCATACATTTAATTACATTCTTCATGTCTTACTTTAACTGTGCATGAACGACTGATATTACTATATATATTTGGACATTTCTTGGTATTACACATTGAAGGAAGATATTACTCAGGATCTACAGATCTAGTAGTCTTTGGAAACCTTATCTCCACAGCAGATACCAATAACATTACACTGGCGAAGATGCCAATGCCAGTACAAGTGTAGCACCTACAGCCAAATTACCAGAAGCACTACAACAACACTGAAGGATATTTCTAAGAGGAGACGTATTTGCCCAGGAGCTGCCCAAGAGCCAATGGCGCAGCTTTGCCTCGTGATTTAAGTTCCTTTCACTATTACCACATCCTTGCTTGGCTCCAAGCGCTTTTATGTCTGCATAATAGACTATTACATTTTTTTTTACATTTTTAAAAGATATTTGTGTTTTAAAATTTAGAGTAACCAATTTTTGTTGTATCGTGTTTCTATAAAGCATATGCTACCTTGAATCTCATGTTGAGAAAATATGAGATATTAGTATTAATTTTTTTAAAAAATTACAGAACTGTATCACCAATAAGATTTTGGCCTTACAGCTACATAAAATAGGCACGAAGCAGTAGCAATACATGGTAGAAAAGGAAAACATGTCACTCCAACACTTCCCCCAATGTATTATTCAAAGTAGTGTGACGCACAAGAACATATGACTAAAGAAATATAATGCAGCATCCAATGCGAAGTCTGCCATTTGCAGGTGCCAGTTTCCTTAATTTGTTTGTTTATTATCTACAATAGAAGTGAGAAATATGGTGGTTCAAATACTGTGTTCTCAAGTTCCCATCAGCCTATCTATAAGGGCAATGATAAAGAATGAAGGTGAAATACCAGCAGCGCTTGGAAGATCACAGATCCCCCTGAAGCACAAAATGGAAACCTTTTCTTAGGATATAACATGACAACTCCGATTCCAATGTTCATACTTCTTAATGACAAAAATATTCAAGTTCTGATTATTTTATACTCCACATACCCAGTATCCTGCTAGCTTCACTGCGGCTACTCTCTGCAGTCTGAGAACTCAACTCTGTCTTGGCATATGAACTCAGCTGACAGAGGAGAGACTCTCGTACTGGACTAGGGTTGGATTTCTTCATCTGAGCTTGTAGTGCCAAGGCATTTCTGCGAGTATGTTCAGCACAGAATGACACACTATATATGCATGGAGAGAGAGAAAAGGAAATCAACATTTTATGGACTCAAATTAACCAAACAAAAAGCAATTCATTTTGTTTCAGATGGAATGCAGAAATTAATACAAAGCCTGTTGATTTCAATCTGAATTACAGAAGTGAGCACATCAACTACTGTCAAGCAGAGAACACATTAAATTCTACAATAAGAAAACATCAAAGCAACACATTATAATGCACCTCTTTCTGGAACTGAAATTTGTGGACCCAAGATACTGCTGTGTTAAAAAAGGGTATTTCCAAACAAGGAAACACACCCCTTTTCTATGTGAAACTAAAAGGCAGGCATTTCTGTTGAACAGCTATGCCATTTTGTCTTGACACTATATATGAAAGTTTTGTTTTGGAGGAACAGATAAATTAAACTTAGCATTTGTTCAAACCTAAAACCAGGTTTTTAAAATTAATTGTACTGAATTGCCTTCTTTCAAATGTGAAGGAACAAAGTTATATGACATCGAAAAAAGAGATTTGATTTTGGTTATACAATATTTGCACACAATTCTAAGCAAGAATTTATCAGAGTCCTTGTTTATCACTTACTAACACATTGAATGTGCATGTTTCCAAATTACCTCTGGCTGGCTTCTCTTGCAAGTGGAGTTGCTCATAATCCAGGAATGTAACAGTACAGAAAAATGAAGCATTATATGTGAACCTAGATGCAAACTTGTCTCTTTTTTAAGATCCTTGGCTTCAGAAGCTAACTTGAAAGCATTCTCCAAGTTTACACTTCATGGGGCACTCTGGCTAAGTTAAAAGTCGAAACTGATTCACTGATGTTGCCCACCAGCATGCCAGGATTACCACTAAGTGCCACACATAAGAATGATAAATGGTCTGTTTATTTAAAAAGTATTACCCAATTAGCTGAAAAGAAAAAAGGGTGCCATGACTCTTCATCTCATAAACCATTACATAATTCGGAATCAATTGTATGGATTAATTTGTGGCCAACATAATGTAGTGGTTAGAGCTTTCCCCTTTGGTCATATCCAGGTAGTGATGATGTGTGACCAATGGCGGACACCCCAGCTTTTGGTATATGGTGTCCAGAATTCCTTTGTGCTCATATGCTAATCACAGAAGTTGGGGAGGTTTTTTGGGAATCTAGATTATGGCTTCCCAAAACCCTTTTTTCTGGATCATTCAATTTGAACTTCAAAGAGTAACTCCTCCAAACTCCAGTTATTGAATATACACATAAAGTCCCAGGGGAAGGTCATTATCTGAGGCATTATGTGTCATCAATATGCTGACAACACTCAATTCTTACTCCTTCTCTCCTGCCACAAAGGAAGCAGTCAATAGCCTTGAACACTATCTGAGTTCAATAATGGGCTGGATGTGGGTGAATAAGCTGGAATTAAATACTGGGAAGATAGCAATTCTGTTGGTCAGCAGTACACCTGACCTAGGAACTGAATCCATTCTGTTCTGGAAGGGATTGTGCTGCCCCAACAGGACTACTTCAGAGTGAGGGAGCAGCCCATAACCCTCTACTGTTCCTGAACTTCCAAGTGACAGTGAGAAGCATCTTTGCACACTTCTGTTTAGTGAACTAGCCATTATCTTTTAAGAACTGGTTTAAATTGGAACAGCCACTTATGGTCTGTTAACATTACACGAGGAATGCTGCACTGTACTTTATATGGAGGTAGCTTGCAGAATCCAGACCTTTCAACAGCTCTTTAATATAGCCTTTCCATTTTTATTGTTACATTGTTTTCAGTGTTTTAATTATTTCCACCTTATTGTTTGCCTTAAGTGATTTTTAGTTGAAAAGAGATATACATATAGCAAGGTACAAAGTACATTTGAAATATAGTTACTGCTATCCACAGTCTAGAAAAATAATTTGGTGTTGTGATAACAGATGGTTCCCCAAACCTGAGAAGGCAAACTGATGTGCCTGAGATGGCTTTGATTTTAACTCCGTTCAATATCAACCAGCATGGTCAAATATCAGGAATTCTGGGAACTATAGTTCAACAAATCTGGAAACTACCTGACTGCGTGTCACTGTTCTAGACAGGTCCTAGTTAATAACAACCATTAATGGAGGGACCTAACAAATAACTGAAACTAACTGAAAATGGAAGTAAAAGCTTTCAATTTCTTCCTCAGGAGTATGCTGGAAGATAAAATGAGAAGTAATCAGACTGCCTGAAACTTGGAACATTTCATGCATGGAGTATAAACTACAGTATCCTGTTACATAACATCAACACAGACTAAGAATAACCAGTCTCCAGAACATTTCATCTTAAGTTCTGCACCACAGGCTACAACATAGAGGCTGTCAGTTTGTTTTTGCTACAGCTACAGGCAGTTTCCAAGTTAAAAACATCTGACTTACAAATGACTAATAGTTAAGAACCAGGATGAGACAACAGGAAGTGAGAGAAATCTATACCTAGGAAGGGAAACTGATCCTTGAAAGAATTATCATGGGGAAAGGTGTCTCCACTGAAGCTTTACCACCAATCTTTGTTTCCACAACAAGCCACATTTTCGAAATCCAATGATCACAGGGACAGAAATTGAGGTGAAATCTTCTGAACAGGGACACAGGCAGAAAAACAAACACCACAGCACAACTCTATGGCTAAAATGTACCGGATTTGACTTACATAAAAATTCAACTTAAGAACAAACCTACAGAACTTATCTTGTTTATAACTTGGGAAACGCCTGTACTAATCATGTTGGAAACATGTGGGTGTGTCCCCAAACAGAAATAGTTTACAGATTAGAGAATGATGAAATAATTGCAGAAATGTTCTTCAGGAGCATAAGAAGGCTAACTGAGTGGTTGAGTTCCCCGAAATCCCCCCACCCGTTTCATCCAAATTTCTTTGGAGCGTGAAGGCTCCAGTTTTTTCTTTGCAACATCTCTTCATATCTCTATGGGCAACATTTCTCCAGAGTCTTAAACAGAAGTCATTTCTAGACATACCTAAAAATGACAAGAAATAAAGCTGGGATCATCTGCATCTTAAACATATGCTAAACTACTACATCTCATCCTAAGTTCTACCTCTGAGAATGTGTCTGGGAGTAAAGCAATTGCACAGTCTGGGGACTGAAGACACAGAAGCTCAGCTACTAATGCTCAAAGAACAACTGAAATTATGCCCTGGGCCCCCAGGCAGTTATGTAAGATATGATTAAATAACTATACAAGGAGGATAAAATGAGGAGATACTCATTTTATCCTGCTTGTATAGTTATTTAACTATATATGAGGAGCTACAAGGACTACTTCTATTCACTTTTGATACACACCACTGCTCTGGGGCATCACCTTCTCTTGCCAAAACTCAAGTCTAGTATTAGCTGATACCTGCTTTCACCAGCTTTCATCCCATCTCATTCTCACAACTGCTGACAACCGGCTGGTCTACTGTCTGGATACATGTTTCTTAAGTCTCCATGCCCAGAACTATACATCTTTCCACTGATGCACACAATTTGTTTTTGCTGTGCTGTCAATAGTTCAGTTTTAAAAATTTGAACAAGCATTTTCTTTAAGTACAAAATTTCCCAGAATATTATGTTAAAAGGTTACTGACCCTATCACTTGAATGAGACAATACTCTCACTCTGCACTAAGAGGCACTTGCACAATACACACAAATTACATACTGTGACACTCATGTTTAATAGCCCACGCATAATTTGATCAAACTGTGCAGAGCAAATCAAAGGTGAAGATTACTACTGGGGGATAAAGAGGCAGTAATGGAATTGGGGGAGGGAAGGAGAAGGGAGGAAGGTCCCTTAAAATCCCAGTTACTGACCATATGAGAGCCAGTGTGGTTTGGTTGGTTGAGCATTAGACTATAACTCTCAAAACCATGATTCAAATCCCTGCTCACCTATGGAAATCAACTGGGTGAGCTTGGGCAATTTACTCTCTTTCAGAGGAAGGCAAAAGAAAAACCTCCTCTGAAGAAATCCTCCCCCCACCTGCCAACCACGTTAGGCATCACCATAAGGTGGAAACACAAAACACGCAACTGACTAGATGTCTTGAGTCACACAGTACTTATTAGATCAAAAGTTGTTATAAGCTCTTTAATCAGTTCCTCTAAGAAATCCCACTAATACTACTATAGCATCACATTGTTCATTTATAAATTGCCTTCCATCAAGATTCTCAGAATAGGATACTAGAGGTTACAAAGTATCTAAAGATAACACAAACTTGAAGACACCTACCCATCCTTCTTCTCAGGCTTAGGAGCTGCGTTTGGGCATCTCTTCCCATTCTTCGTGGAAATGTAGCTACACTGCTTGAAGGGCGCATTCCTGTCTTCAAGGATGTGCTTAATGCAGAACTCATGCCCCTCCAAACGTGGCTGGGAGCACGGCCGATGGGCAAAGGCACACGACAAGGCTTCTGGCTGCCTTGGCACAGGGGTAAGTCGCCCCCTACTCGATGGCAAAACATGGATGCGAATTCTGTTCATGCCAATGTCTACAAAAAGCATTTGGTTAACGTATAGTATGATGGACATGAGTGGCAAATTTACAGAATATTAATGAAAAGAGTTGATTCCCTACTGCATTGCATTCAAATATAATTAATAAGGAAGGGAAATAGGTCTGCATTTTTACCCCATGAATAAAGGCTCTTTTATCATAACCCACTATGAACCATTACTTTAATTATATATTTGATATATACTATGGGCCCTCTATATCCATGGATTCTGCCTCAAAAAATAAAAGTAAAGGTTGTGTCCAACTCTAGGGGTTGGTGCTCATTTCCATTTCTAGGCCAAAGAGCTCTCGTTGTCCGTAGACATCTAAGTCATGTGGCTAGCGTGACTCCATGGAGCGCCACTACCTTCCTGCAGAAGCGGTAGATATTAATCTACTCACATTTGCATGTTTTCAATGTTTCTATGTTTTTAAACTGCTAAGTTGGCAGAAGCTGGGCTAACAGCAGGAGCTCAGCCTGCTCGCCGGATTTGAAGTGCTGGCCTTTTGGTCAGTAAATTCAGCAGCTCAGCAGTTTAACCCACTGCGCCACCAGAGGGCCTTTCCGCCTCCATAGTTTGAATATATTCTTAAAAACAAACCTTGGACTTCCTATCTATATCTATTTATCTTAACTTACCTATCTAAAATATGTTTGTATGTGTATGTGTCTGGCCAATTTACAAGACGATTGCCACTCCCAGACAGAACTGTGACCCCCACTGAATTTTAGCACTGATCTGGGCTACTTGCCAACTTTTTCATCCATCCCCTGCAGAGGATTGTTAAGTATCTTTTAGAGGACAAGTGCCAGAGGGTGACTATCACAGTGGCAACAAGGCTGAGAAAGCAACTAACCTCCAATGTGGGTATTAATTGTAACAATGTAGATTTAGTTCTTGTGGGTTTTTTCGGGCTATATGGCCATGTTCTAGAGGCATTTCTCCTGACGTTTCGCCTGCATCTATGGCAGGCATCCTCAGAGGGTGAGGTCTGGAGCTGGGAAAAAAGAGAGGGTTTATATATCTGTGGAAAGACCAGGGTGAGACAAAAGGCTTTTGTAAGATGGGCTAGGTGTGAATCTTTTCAATTGACCACCTTGATTAGCATACAATGGGCTGACTGTGCCTGGAGCAAACTCTTAATGAAATGTGATTAGATGTCCCTGCCTGTTTTTCTCTCTGTTGTTTTAATTTTAGAATTTTTTAAAACTGGTAGCCAAATTTTGTTCATTTTCATGGTTTCTTCCTTTCTGTTGAAATTGTCCACATGTTTGTGGATTTCAATGGCTTCTCTGTGTAGCCTGACATGGTGGTTGTGAGAGTGGTCCAGCATTTTTGTGTTCTCAAATAAAATGCTGTGTCCAGGTTGGTTCATCAGGTGCTCTGCTATGGCTGATTTCTCTGGTTGGAGTAGTCTGCAGTGCCTTTCGTGTTCCTGGATTCTTGTTTGGGCGCTGCGTTTGGTGGTCCCTATGTAGACTTGTCCACAGCTGCATGGTACACGGTAGACTCCTGCAGAGGTGAGAGGATCCCTCTTGTCCTTTGCTGAACGTAGCATTTGTTGAATTTTCTTGGTGGGTTTGTAGATAGTTTGTATGTTGTGTTTCCTCATCAGCTTCCCTATGCGGTCAGTGGTTCCCTTGATATATGGCAGGAACACTTTTCCTCTGGGTGGATCTTCATCTTTACTCTTGTGGCTTGTTCTTGGTCTTGCAGCTCTTCTGATGTCTGAGGTGGAGTATCCATTGGCCTGTAGAGCCCAGTTGAGGTGGTTCAGTTCATCTTGGAGGAGGTGGGGTTCACAGATTCTTTTTGCACGGTCTGCCAAGGCTTTGATGGTGCTTCTTTTTTGACTTGGGTGATGGTTGGAGTTTTTATGTAGATATCTATCTGTGTGTGTGGGTTTTCTGTAGACGGTGTGACCTGTCTGTGTTCCTGCCATATATCAAGGGAACCACTGACCGCATAGGGAAGCTGATGAGGAAACACAACATACAAACTATCTACAAACCCACCAAGAAAATTCAACAAATGCTACGTTCAGCAAAGGACAAGAGGGATCCTCTCACCTCTGCAGGAGTCTACCGTGTACCATGCAGCTGTGGACAAGTCTACATAGGGACCACCAAACGCAGCGCCCAAACAAGAATCCAGGAACACGAAAGGCACTGCAGACTACTCCAACCAGAGAAATCAGCCATAGCAGAGCACCTGATGAACCAACCTGGACACAGCATTTTATTTGAGAACACAAAAATGCTGGACCACTCTCACAACCACCATGTCAGGCTACACAGAGAAGCCATTGAAATCCACAAACATGTGGACAATTTCAACAGAAAGGAAGAAACCATGAAAATGAACAAAATTTGGCTACCAGTTTTAAAAAATTCTAAAATTAAAACAACAGAGAGAAAAACAGGCAGGGACATCTAATCACATTTCATTAAGAGTTTGCTCCAGGCACAGTCAGCCCATTGTATGCTAATCAAGGTGGTCAATTGAAAAGATTCACACCTAGCCCATCTTACAAAAGCCTTTTGTCTCACCCTGGTCTTTCCACAGATATATAAACCCTCTCTTTTTTCCCAGCTCCAGACCTCACCCTCTGAGGATGCCTGCCATAGATGCAGGCGAAACGTCAGGAGAAATGCCTCTAGAACATGGCCATATAGCCCGAAAAAACCCACAAGAACTGAGTGATTCCGGCCATGAAAGCCTTCGACAATACAATGTAGATTTATCTTGTACAATGGACTTCTCCTGAGATGGGAGAATTTATAATGACTGCTGGTTTTACTGCTGGGTCTATGGACCGCAATAAATATTGTTGTTGTTCTAGATCTGGGATATTTGGCACACAAAACTCCCATTACCAACAGAAAATACTGGAGGGTTTCTTTTTTTTTGGGGGGGGGGGGAGATTATGAGAGCTGCAGCCCACCCACATACAGAGACCATTGTGATCCTCACTGATGATGGATCTGGACTAAACTTGGCAGACAGATCCCTTATGACCAACTGTAAATACTGCGGGGTGGGTGGAAGGGGGCAATGGCAGAAGGTGAGTGGTAGTTTATCCACATCCTTACACATTTTCTAATGGAACTATTAATAAAACCGAAAAAGTATGCATGACTTTTATCCTTACCAAATACAAAAGCTGGTCATCACTGGGTACCAATGGTAAAGGTTTCCCCTGACATTAAGTCTAGTTGTGCCCAACTCTGGAGGTGGTGTTTATCTCCATTTCTAAGCCGAAGAGCCAGCATTGTCCGTAGACGCCTCCAAGGTCATGAGGCCAGCATGACTGCATGGAGTGCTGTTACGTTCCACTGAAGTGGCACCTATTGATCTACTCACATTTGCATGTTTTCGAGCTGCTAGGTTGGCAGAAGCTGGGGCTAACAACGGGAGCTTAACCTGCTCCCGGGAATAGAATTGCCGACCTCTCTGTCAGCAGCTCAGCAGCTTAACTCGCTGCACCACCGGGGGTTAGTATATAATTAAAGTGAATGTATGTGTGTGTGTGTGCATGCATGTATGCTTATACCACAAAGGCTCTTCTATAGCTTGATGGATCTGGACCAAACATAGCACATGTGCCTATCATAATCCAATTTAAAATAATTGAGGGGTTTTGACTAAAAAAACAACAACTAGAGGTGAGGGAAAGGAACAAAGCAGATTGGCTGTTGCTAGGTGAAGTGGCTCTCTGTCACGTGACTGAGAGGGAAGGGGGAGAGAGGGAAGGAAAGAAATAGAAAGGCTTTTAGGGGCCTCCCAGGCGCCCATATCATTCCCATAGAGAAGTTACATGGTAGGTAAGTTCTGAAGAGCCACGGAACCAATGCAGGCGCAGATAACGCCGAGTGTACTGGCTAGTTTGAACTAAGGAACACCACTATACTCAGCGCCCACGGGTGGAAGCAAACCTCCGCGGATACCGAGAGCTCACTGTAAGAAGTAGCAGCCACCCTTTCCCAATTTCCATCTGAATTGGATCCATTTTCCAGGCCTCCTCTGCTTCAACGCCCTCGAAGGCGAGGCGCGCGTTCCTGCCTCCTTCCCCTGTGTCCCCTCCCTCGTCTCCCTTGGCACCAGGCTTACTAACTACAGATCGCCTGTTTCCAGCAGGGAAAGCAAACGAAGCCGTTGTTTTAACGGGTAGACGTGAAGTACAGGCCCTGCCCCTAACCAGCTGAGTAACAGGGACCCTTTCCTTGTCTTTCCGCCTCCTTCGGCCATTACAACCGCTCTCAGGCCCAGACAATCCGAGCAGGCCTTCTTCTCCCCGCCGCCTCACCTCGGGCCCCTCCGCCGCCATCTTACCTTCCCTCTCGTGTTCTCAGCTCACACCTTCGCAAGGCCTCCAGCGCTCGGCTCGCCGACCAATCCGAAGACGGCCTGAGCACGGCCGCGATTGGTTAAAAGAGGCGTCACTCAGATGAGGTGGAGCAATGAGGTGCCGGTCTTCTCTCCTTCCTTCCTTCTCCCCGCCCACTGAACGATACAGGCTAATGGACATTGCTCAGAGCGGGAAGAGTCCGACTGGTCTATTGGCTGCGATGCTTGTCGCGTAAGCAAGGGCGGGGTTTGAGGTTGAGTGACAGCAGGGCGGCCGCGTGCTTTCCCTTCCGCCGGAAGGAAGGGCGCGTCTCGCTTTTTTAGGTCCTTTTGAAACAGGAAGCTCTCTAGGTTCTTGTGGGTTTTTTCGGGCTATATGACCATATTCTAGAGGCATTTTCTCCTGACGTTTCGCCTGCATCTATGGCAAGCATTCTCAGAGGTAGTGAGGTCTGTTGGAATTAGGAAAATGGGTTTATATATCTGTGGAATGACCAGAGTGGGACAAAGAGCTCTTCTCTGTTGGAGCTAGGTGTGAATGTATTGTCGAAGGCTTTCATGGCTGGAATCACTAGGTTCTTGTGGGTTTTTCGGGCTATAGGGCCATGTTCTAGAGGCATTTCTCCTGGCGAAACGTCAGGAGAAATGCCTCTAGAACATGGCCCTATAGCCCGAAAAAACCCACAAGAACCTAGGTGTGAATGTTTCAACTGACCACCATTAGCATTTGAAGACCTGGCTGAGCCTGGGGGAATCTTTTGTTGACACAGCATATTATTTGAGAACACAGAAATGCTGGACCACTCTCACAACCACCATGTCAGACTACACAGAGAAGCCATTGAAATCCACAAGCATGTGGACAATTTCAACAGAAAGGAGGAGACCATGAAAATGAACAAAATCTGGCTACCAGTATTAAAAAACTCTAAAATTACAACAGCAAAGCAGCAGAGAGGAAACAATCAGGCACATCTTAACACCTCTCAACAAAAGATTCCCCCAGGCTCAGCCAGGCCTTCAAATGCTAATGAAGGTGGTCAGTTGAAACATTCACACCTAGCTCCAGCAGAGAAGAGTCCTTTGTCCCACCCTGGTCATTCCACAGATATATAAACCAATTTTCCTAATTCCATCAGACCTCACTACCTCTGAGGATGCTTGCCATAGATGCAGGCAAAACGTCAGGAGAAAATGCCTCTAGAACATGGCCATATAGCCCGAAAAAACCCACAAGAACCTAGTGATTCCAGCCATGAAAGCCTTTGACAATACAGGAAGCTCTCTCTTTAAATACAGCCGTCCCTTTGTATCCGCTGGAATTGGGTTGCAGGGTCTTCGTGGATGCAGAAGGCGTCCCTTAGGTAATAGTATGAAAGCTGGGTCCGGAAGTTGAGAGGAACATGAGAACTGTGTTTCAAGATTTCAAAGGGTGTCCCATTGAGGAGGAGAAGGGGGGAAACTGACTTTCTGTTGCTCTAGAGACCAGGCCACAAGGGAGCAATGGTTTCAAATGGCAGAAAAAGAGTTTCAAACTGAAAAGATTAGGAAGAACTTCCTGGGGAGTAGCATAGGCTACCTGAGTGTGGTGGAGTGTCTTTCTCTGGAGGCTTTTCTGTAAAGGCTGTCTTCCAGGAGTGCTTTGATTGTACCTTCTTGCATGGCAGGGGGTTGGACTGGATGGCCCTGGGGGTTCTCTTCTGGCTCTAGGATTCTGTATCAGGAGGAGGCAATACGGAGTCTAATTGATACACTTTTCTCTCTCATCCACCATCTCATCCTGACCCAATTAGCATTCAAAGGTTTCTGGTCTCTCCTTCACTTTCTGCCTCCGAAAGGGGAGTAAAGGGCACGGAGGTGGCTTGGTGAGAACCCCCTTCCTCCTGGTCCGCCCACCCCACTCCAGCCCGCCATGAGGGCCCCAAGTTCGAATGCTTTATACACGCATACACATATTTTATATTAAAAACCTAACTTTACCTTTTGTATGGCTACGGTGGTTTACAGACTTCTTAGATTTGCTAAATACCTTCATTCACACACATTCTGTATCCAAGCCCTAAGTCGGTTTATCTTTCATTCATGATGTGGCCAGAGGTTGATACCAAGCTTCTTAAACCATTTTCCACTCATGACCCCTTTTTGGATCGAAAAACTTTTTACATGACACTAAATGGGTATAGAAATCAGGCATGATAACAAATCAGTATTTGCAAGGCTTGCTAATCAAGCTCATTTTTTCATTTCTGTGTACGTCTGAAGTATTTTTTGCCAAGTCCACTGTAAACACTGCAGATTTGTATAAATGTTCAGAAATTTATCGCAACCTTGATGTTGAGCCAAGGGGACCCCATTTGAGGTCTTCACCCAGTTTAAGAAGCAGTGCTTATGCCACTGGCAGCCTACAATAAACATTTGAATGCTTAGGTTCATGCTCCCATCGTTCTACTTTCCATTGCCCTGCCTTCAGCATTTTGTGAACACAGGACATATGGCAATGTGTGTGTGTAGCAGGTTCATTTCAATTTGGGAACAGAAAACCCAGGACACCTATGCCAGCCACGTAGCAGTTAAATGAGCCAATATTTTAATGCCAAGTGGTAACTGGCATTACTACTTGGCAACAACTTCCTCATATACAGCGTGGCTGATGGCAAGGTGACTTGGTGGTCCCTCATTCTTAGGACATGATGGAGCAATAGATTCAAATTGCAGAAAAAGAGATTCCACCTAAACATTGGGAAGAACTTTCTGACGATAAAAGCTGTTCAGCAATGGAATATGCTGTCTTGCAGGGTAGTGAACTTTTCTTCTCTGGAGATCTTTAAGTAGAAGCTGAATGACTATTTGATTGTGGGTTTCTGGATTGCTGCATGATCTCTTCCAACTTCATGGTTCTATGATCACCTTAAGTCAAAATCAACCTGATGGCAGTTAAACATCTCGTATACCTTGACAGCAATTCCAATTATGTACACATCCTAAGCCTACCTCTTTGTATGAAAACAGTGGAGGGCATTTCCACTAAACCATCTGCATAAAGCCTCATTCCAAGGCTAGATGATAGAAATACATCCCTATCTATCAGCACAGGAACAAGACGGAGAACACAGCCACAGATTTTATTAATTAGAACTCAGACAAAACAGTGGCACACACATTGGGTTGCCAGCAACTCAGCCATTTAATTGGAATAGATCTCATGGGCCGCCAAATCCAGTTCCCTCCTCAGTGCAAGATCAAACATCTCGAGAAGGAAGCCATCTAGCCTCTTTCTGAAGGCATCCAGAGGAAGAGACCCCACCACCTCTCTAGGCCCTAGGCAGTTGGTTCCATTGCTGAACACTTCAAATGCTCAATCAAAATCGAACTGTTAAATCTGGTCCAACCTTCTAGAGCTGCAGAGGGTAGGCCTTCCTTGCTGCAATAGCACTGGTATTTAGACTACAATCGTGTCACCCCTCAGTCTTCTCTTCACCAAGCTGAACGTGGTCACCTCCTTCAGCTTCTCACATTTTGCTCTCCATATTTCTTATCCTCATTATCTATCTTTGCTTCAACCCATAATCCTTTAAATGAGGTACCTGGAATTGAATGTAGATCAGGGTTGATCAGCACAGAATATAGTGGGACTATTACTTTCCTCAACTTGGGAAACTATGGTTCTATTAATGTAGGCTAGAATAGATTTCACCTTTTTTGCTGCAGCATCACACTGCTGGCTTGTGTTCAATGTATGATCAACAATCATCCCAAAGTTCTTTTCAAATGTTGTACGGCTGAGCCAAGTATCACCAGCTTCTGGGTTTTGTGCTCTATATGTAGAATTTTCAATATATACTATTGACTTCCTTTAGTATCTAATTTTATACTTCAACAAGTTTCTTCTGAAGTGTTCCCATCCTCCGGTGTGTTGACCACCCCTTCCATTTTTTAGCCATCTGTAAACCTGCTAAGGATTTCCTCTATCCTGTCATCTGAATAACTGATAAAAATTTTCACTTGTAAAAGCGCTGGAAGAGAAACCCGAAGCTCTCCACTTGAGAACTCCTTCCAGTTTGAAGCTACTGATGACGACTTTTCAAACAGTGTTTTCAACCAATATTATGTAACAAAATTTGAAAAAAAAATGTTTCTGGGTTTTATTTTGTGAAGATGTTATTTCCTGTTTAATTTTGCAGTACTTTCTTGGGAAGTAGTTTTTATATTCCAGAAACTTTGTTTTTGTGGCTTCTACAAACTATCCTGAATGGTTGAGACTCTGTGAGACACTCATTGAAAAACTATGTGCTGTAGGATATACTGCAAAAACTCAAGTGTTTGTAGTTTAATATTTTTTTCTGTTTTTATGACAGAACCAATTAGAAAATGACATTTATAACTCAGGAACAAAAAATTGTGTTGCATAGTGTAATAGTTCCATCTGACAGCGTTCTTATCTATTCCACACTGATTCAGATTTCCAATCAAATTATAGGGGATAATTATAGGGGATTGACATAATGTTGCTTGCAAGGGTGTAGACTGCCACATAGAACAAACTATTCTCAGGGAATCATCCTGGTCTCTGCAGCTGGCCTGTATGAGCTCAGAAAGCAGACCTTTGTTGTTTTCCTGTGCAACTGATTAAGTGCACAAAATGCCCTCCCCAGAATTTACCCCTCAAATCTACATAGTTTGAGGCCAGAGATACAACCCCGTGCTATACAACTTTTGTGGCTAATGGTTTTTATCTGCTGGTAACATTGCGTGCACTAAACTACACCATATCCAAGGCTGTCATGACAATATGAGTACAGGTGGAGAGAAGATAAGTATTTCTTGCATCAGATTTGATACATAGCAGGAATGGACAGATGCAGTGGGCCCATACTTACTCTGGACCCCATGGATTGAACATCCACTTTCTCAGATGAACAGGTTACTTGTGGTTGCATTTTTCAAAATGTTTGGGAACCACCTCTCCTGGAAGCTTCAAATCATGATTCCCTACTTTTCTGGAGCACAAAAAAGCAAGGGATAGGCTCTAGGTCTTACAGTATTATGAATAAGTATGTCCTCTTCTTCCATACTGCCTTGGCCGCCAGCCACATAACTTTTGCCTGTGGTGTTGCTAGGATTTACTAATACATGTACAGAAAAGGTGTTCTGCCTATACATCATTCCAGCAAAACAGTTCAAAATCTGTTATCGCTGAAGGGGTTCTTCCATGTTAAGGCAATTCTAATGAAGTTTTAAGTATATGACTCTGCTCTTAGTTTAATGGAATTTGTGAACTTCATCAAACTGAACTGTTCTGGATGCTTTTTACCAGGGCGATCAACTGTGGACCTGTGGTTTTGACTGCAGCTCCTGCAGACTTCACTATTGGCAATGCTTACATGATGCTGGGTACACAATTCAGCTTATTAGAAATCTATTTTTTTTCTTAATGTTTGTAATACATTAAGTTGTCAAGATAGGTTGTACTTGAAAATACATTGGAAAGGCTTGCTGTATACTCAGAAGCCAGGATTGGCTGAGTTACAATTTCTAGTAATTATGAGAAGGATGTTTTCATTGTCCTTTCTTGTTTGTTGCCAAGTTTCATGAAGAAGCAAAGCTAGAATTCTGCAATTAAAATTATGCAAATTTATACAATTTGCTTTGTGTATACAAACTATTTCCTTGGCAGACATGGCCTTTTATTTTTGCCATCTTCTAGGATGAAATGATTTGGCCTTGGCAATAGCTTACAGTATATACATAGGTAAAATATGGAAATGGCACCCACCACTTCTCAGACCTGCCTTCTTTTTAATGAAAATATATTTGGGGTGACCATGAAAAACTAATTTTTTAGTTTGCAAACCTTATTTCTTGAATGCCCATTATTTATTTGTTATGAAACAAGTCCAATACATCTAATCAGGAGGTGAATACTAATTACCCATATAATACCTTCATGATAGCCTACTGAATCTTAAGTTTCAAACAAATCCACCAAAGCATAAATACTGTATCACAACTGCCAGACCAAAAAAAAAAAGGTAATGGGCACAAATCAGTCAACATGTCTATGGAACTGGCATTCATTTCAATGAGGTTTAGATATGAAACCTCTATTGAAGTGTTACAAACAGGGTTGCAGTAGCAATAGAGAATGCAGTCAGCAGCCAATAAGGGACAATGTGAGAACGTTTCTCAACCATGCTATTTCACTTACTTCACAATCATGCTATTGCACTTATGGCCTATACTTCTATTCCACAGGAAATTGGTTTGTCACTGAATGGACAGAATGATGAACTAGGCAGGCATTTGTATTCCTTATCATGCTCAGCAACATCTAGGCCAGGGATGGGTCACATTACCATATCTTTGAAGGCCAGGACCCCACCATACTTGCTTTCAATGTCCCCAAATTCTTTCTATGGGATAGTCTTATATTTGGAGGCTTCCTAGCCTCCTAGATTCTAAGGACATTCTGAAGCAACTATTTTACTTTGACCGGGCTGCAGGGGACTCCAAATTCAAATGCCCGCCACACTTCCTAGAGGTCATTTAAGAACAATAAACAATAATTTTCAAATGTTTATTTGATTTCTGGGGACTGCAGTTTTCCCATCCTGATATAGAACAACCCAGTCTCTATGTTGCTTAAGGCTCAAACTTTAGAAAGCATTACACATGACTTTTTAGTTCATTGTGAAATAGGTTTGTAATACTTCTGGCATATAGGGGGAAAAACATGGAATTAAATTGATATTGCTTTCCTACTTTGGTATGTGAAGACAACTGGGTGAATCAGAAAATATAGTAAAATCCCAGTATAAAAAAGTGAACTCAAAGAGTGCTGAATCCAGAAATATTATTTGCTACATGTTGTTCTTTCACCAACCCTTTTATACAGAAACATTATTTGGTACATTCAAATATTAGGGTTAAGAATGAATTTGGAACTGCCAAAATACTGAAGATGAAACCAAATCTGGAGACAGTACATTTATTGAAACTTAGAATAGTAATAATATGAGCTGGGAATTAGAAACAGGTTCTGAAAGATTACGTGAAACTAGGTCCAAAGTTTGCAACCACCAATAGGTGAGATACCACTGCTTTAAAAATCTAGATGTGATGGAAAATAATCACTGTTCCAAATTCAAAGAAAACACTCCAATAAAAACCAAACAGATACCCACAGATGAGTGTTTTTTCTTGTTCTAAACATGATGCACTCTCTGCAGCAATTAAACTTATGTGAGACTGCAGACCAAAGTTTGTTCTCCATTTTACTTGCCATTGCAGACACCAGGATAGACTTCTACTGATATGTATTAGTCAAGGTATCCCATTTCAGCCCAGGAAAAAACCCAATAATTTATTACATCAAACCATTTTTCAACTTTCAGTTTCAACATTTCTTCAGAGCAATGGGAATACGATGAATTACTTTGCTGAACCAGAGTTTAGATACTCAAAGAAGAGCAAAGTAAGAGTACTAACTATGTGTTCTGTCCAATTGCAATCATTATTCAAACCAAGGATGAATCTCATACAATAAAAAAACATTCTGATGTAATCTACAGAAATACCACAAATGGCCACTTTAAAAATATTAGCCCCATTTAATCTTGAACTCAAGACAGACTCTTATGCCTTTTCCTGTACACCTTTAAACTGGAATAGTCCTTTGCAGGAAGCGTTAGTGGGAGTCAATTCCCACATGTTCCTTACTAGGAATCAAACCAAATCAGGGCATGCTCAAACTGGCCAGTTTTGTACTGTTGGTAAGCATCTTTTAAAAGAACACAGATCAGTTTCCATGAATTCATCTAGATTTTATCAGTTCCTTTCATTCCTGTAAGCTTGAATCCAAATTTGTCTGATTCTGTTTCTTGCTGCCTGAACATTAACTTTAAAGAGTTTTTCCCCATTCTAGCAAAATATGAAAATCTCATATCCCATAATGCAGTTTAAATACAATTTAAAGCATCCCAGAATCACGATTACTGTTCTAACATTCACATAAGCATTACACCTCCCTTCCTGTGCCTCTTCCTCCCAAATATCCACCTTTCCTAGACAGGTTGCTGCAGACCCTTTTTTTTGAAGGCACACTCAAAAATTCCCACAGGATCACGCAGTTCTGCCCACCTTTATTAGAACATAAGCATATCAGAACTTCAGTGCCTGTGCTAGGCAAACATTAATCCTCACATTACTGTACTGGGTGGCCGGCACAACAGGACACCCCAATGGAAGAAGTGTGATCAAGAAGTGGAAGATTAAAGAAAACCATGTTCCTCCAACCTCCCTGCTCAGCAGGGAGGGCTGAACAAGACTAGCTACACACTCTTTTGTTATTTCCAAAGCTTTTTGGAAATACATGCCTGCATTTGTCTCTACTCATCCGCTGGTGAACAGTCAAAGTCAAGGCAGGGAGAAACTGAATAGCTCCACCCCCTACCTGACCATTGCACTTATGGTCAATACTCAAAGCTTTCTCAAAGGCTTTTCACACCTTTTTTTTTCCTTTTAAACCTGCATTAACTCCATTCATAGGGAAGCAAATTCCACTAGGACAAAACACATATAAGGGAAAGCCCCACCTCCACTGCAGCTTCTGCTGCAAACCCTTCCTTTGTCCCAATTTAGAAAAATAAAATCAACACTAAGAACATATAACTTAATTTATATTATTTTAAAATGTCCTTTAGAAAGACTGACAATTTAAATAGCCCTGTGCCGCTTCAGTTGTGTCATTGCCTCTGAATGCCTCCAAAAACAAGAGCAAGTACGACAGGAAACATAATCCCCATCTCTTTCCATCACAACTGGAGGTGGTGTGGAAGCACATGGAGAAAGAGGGGGTATACCTTTTCACAGCTTCAAAGGGCTCCACATTCTTATACCAAAAATAAAAAAGGGGGATTGGGGCATTCACACAAGGCAGTGGAGATCACTATGAGCAGCGAGCCCTCAGCAGAGGACAGCCCAACCTCAGTAGTTAAACATGGTGATCACTTGGGGAGGGGCGGCAGGGGAGGGGGAGGTTCTGAGGGCAAGGGGGGCGGCCGTGGTTTATCCCCACTCGCAGCAGCTCTGGGGTTCAAGTATTCACCATATGAATGTACAAAGTCAAAGGAGGGTGGCTGGGTGGGTTGCATGCCTTGTGCACTGAGCAAGGAGTGCAGCATGTTCACTGTATCTTGGTAATCAATGGCCTGGTTCATATTATGCCCATTTGCTCCCGCAGTGCTCTTATCCAGTTTTCCATGAGCCCCCCTGGCTTTGCTGCCCTGGGGAAAAGGCAGACCGGTTGTATCCAAGCTGTGTCCGGCATGCTGAGGGAAGGGAAACGGCACAGATGGGCCTTTTGAATTCTTGCTGACTTTTAACAGGGGTTCATGTGTCGCAGCTGAGGTGTCCTCAGGAAGGGGTCTCTTGCGAGAGGAACAAGTGGGGACATAACCCACTTTATGGGAAGCAATGCCACTTTGGTTACCATGCTTGGAGTCTCCTGGCCTCTTAGTACTGGTAACAGCTGGCACGTGTGAATGTTTGTGGGAATGGTGATTATGATGGTGGTGGTGGTTAGAGGAGTGAAGCTTATGTTTTTCCTTGTGTTCTCCCCGGCTTTTGGTGCTACTTTCGTCCGAGGAACTATGACGATCCAAGGGAGTCGGCACCTTGATGCGCATTTTTATTTCCTCTGGCTTGGAGGAAGAAACCGCAGGCTTGTCTACAGCTGCAGGCAACCGCACTTTGTCAGCCTTTTCAGCAGAGGGCCGTTCAGAGCCATCCGAATTGCTGCCCAAGGGGATTTTTAGAATGATTGGAGATGGGTTATTCTCTTGCTGCACATCTCTTTCCCGCTGCTGCTGCACAAGCAAGTTCTGAGCAGCATACGCATATTGGGAGCGCACATTAGCTTCCATGTTTTCCAGCTGGCGTTTCTGCGCAGCCAGCTCTTCAGCATGTTTGGCGCGATACTCCTTTAATGACACTTTTGCTAGTGGCACACTCTTAATATTCTGCTTAGAGAAAGAGCCACTGCTGTTGTCATGATGGGGATGGTCTGTGCCGGCTGAGATTTCATTAGCTCTATGGCTGACTTCCAGTTTATGTACTACATGTGGAGCTATCCAGCTTTCTGCCGACATTGCATCCGTGCTCCCCAGTTCTCCTGGAGAATCCCCACTTCTGGCTGACAGTGAAGCCATAGCTCCGGCTGTTGAGGAAGTAGACATACTCATCAGGCCTGCTATGGTCATGTCTGAAGCACTTCTGGAGATCATGTTAAGAATGGTCTGTTCCGAAAGGCAGTCGTCATCGCCTTGTTCATCAGTCTTGGATTTCTTAGCTGCTTGGCAGGCCTAAAATGAGCACAAGCAAAGTCTGTAGTATCTGAAAGCCCACATTTTCACATGCACTTCAACAGCAATTAATTTCATTAACAAATTCTGTAAAAAATATATCATCACACCCAAATAGTTTCCTGCTTACACCAAACTATAAAAAGCCTTGGTCTTCCACAAATAAAGGAGCGATGGACAACATGCAACTATAGATTGCAAGTGGCCAGTGCGCACATTTACACACTTTTAGCAGTGTAGCACCCACTGCTAAAACAGCAATGGCCATAGCTGCCCCCACCATTCATATCACAGAAATCACAACTTCCCTCCACCTTGCCTCACAGGGCTCTATGGTGGTGGAAAATGTCCTGGCATGTGCACGCACCATGCAGAATGACTGCAGGGGCTACCAAATTTGGAATGCAGCTGCAGGACTATATTCTTGGAATTTACCCATCCCAGGTATGTGTGAAATATTTCCCTGAGATATGTTGCATTCCCATACATTTCATTATTGCAATTTATGTATGTATCTGTAATAAGGAGTTGGTTTAACACACAGTTTGCTAGTAAAACTGAATTATTGTGCTGTGAAATGATACATGGCTAAAAAGTGTGTCATCAAAATGAAATGTTTGGAAAGCTCTATAAACTAACTTTTCAAAAACATTACCATTTAGATCAAAGCTGGGCACACTCCAGAGTTTGAAAACAACATTCTCCAAAGCTCTGGAGGGACACAATGCCCCATTACTGCCACCATTTCAGCAGACTGGGAGTGACATTTTATCACTTGCAGACAAACCAATTCAGGGAGAACATGCTCCCAACAGTTTGTGAAAGCTTATTCCACTTCAAATGATGAATGAGAGATTGGCTAAAAATCTTATTTTGTCATATGAGAGAGAAGCAGCTTGGTGCTCAGGAGGGCATCAGCAGCAGCATAGGACACTCTACAAAGGGCAAATGATGGACTTCAAGAAAGATATTAACTAGCATATTTTCTTTGAATGATCATTATACTTTACTGATCATATTGAAGTCCATACAAAGTTTTGCTCATTCACAGAATAATGTACAGGGCTTCTTACCCGCCAATTCCTGATGCGTTTCAGCCGGTTAGGAGTTTTCTCAAGGATTTGTAGGAATTCATGAGTTAACTCTGTACAAAAAACACAAGCACATCGCGTGGTGAGAGGCATAACATCTGAACGTTTTTGGAGGCCGTTTCAAACGTCTACCCTTGTTTGTAAGAAATAGAGCAATCCTAAGGTTAGTACCACTGGCTTAAATTATATACCGTAATTCAGCCCAATTAATTCTTTCCATTGTATACTGTCTTCCTGGAAACCTTGGAGAGATAGTCCCATAGACGTGACATACCAAGTAATGGAAATTCCCCTTATTGTGCATTGGAACATATTTGACCTGACTCCAAACTTACCATCCAAGAGTTCCAGAGTTACAGTGCCATCAACGTATTCCCACCAGTGCTTCCCGTCCGTGGAGACTGGGATCTCCCAGTTGGACCACTTACAGGCCAAGTGGATGCAGACGCAGGCCACAACGGGAGGGGTGTACTGCAGGCTGAAGGTGGTTAGGTGAAGGCTGACATCACCAGCAGGGAGAGAGAAACAGAAAGCTGTAAGCTCCCAAGCCTGAATGGCAGCAGGATGCACAACCGCCCGCTGGACAGACACTGCAAGAAGTGGGCATCCACCACAGAGCTTTAAAAGCTCTTGTCATCCTGCATGTTCAAGTCTCCCTACATTAACGATTTGGTTTCAGCCCTGTCCCATAAGGTTTTCAGAGCTCCTGTCAGCCTGGAGCTTCAGGGCCTCCTAAAAGGCCTTTGGGAAATAAACTTATGACTGATAGCAGTACATTCTCCCTGTGTGTGTAATGTGCCTTCAAGTCGGCTCTCGACTGTTAGTAATCTCATTCATTTCAAGGGGTTTTCTCAGGCAAGGAAAAGTCAAATGTGGCACGTGTTGGCAGAGACCATACAAGTACTAACCAGGGTTTACCATGCAGTTTCCCAGATCAGACTTCCTCTGTGTTTCTGGGGCAGAGCTTTCCAAACATTTCATGTTATTGATATGATTTTTTGACATTCACCCTTTCGTGACATGGTAATTCAGTTTTACTAGCAAACCGGACGTTAAACCAACCCCTTATAAATTTCATTCTCTCCCTCCCTCCCTCTCAATGTATTTGTGTGTTTGTGTTTGTGTGTATATATAATGTAATCTTTACTGTATTAATGAGGTCTGGATTTTTTTGCTTTATACTTCTGTACTACAGTTGATTCTTGTGCAGTTTCCTCTATAGCCACTCCATGTGGTTCATCAGAAACGTAATTGTCAACAGACTTTTTCTTAAGTAGTAACTTATCCATTTTAGTGGCATTTACTGCAACTCAATCAAAAATTGTGCAAACTATAAAAATTATAACAGTATCTACACTTGAATAGTACCAGCCTTTGTTTGTGGGGTCAGGGGAGGGGGACATTTTTTATGTAAGACACAGGCAACACACTAACGTGTCCCGAAGATAATAAATCCTAAAAGCGTATTTTAAAATCTGTTTTCCAGAACAATGAGAAAATAAGACATTAGACAGAGAACTGAATCACCACCAATTTGTTACTGAAGGCACTACTCATATTATTACACTTTCTCTTTCCCATTTTAACAGACATTCAAGTCAAAATGCTGAATGGTGCACCAGTCAAAAGATCCCCTCAAGTATATATTAAACCTATGCACTCTTTTACTCAAATTCTGTTTATATTAATGTGTCTGAAACACAACTGAGAAAAATATGGAACTCAACAATGGCTGCTAGAATAAAGTGTTGTATCTATAAAATGCACACGAGTTCTAGAGAATTCCAGAAGAAAACACTCAAGCCACAACAATTCACAGTATAAATATTCTGGCCTTTTACTATTATGTCTCAGCACTGAAGCTGCTGTATGTCTACTGATTTCTAGCAAGTGGCAACTCATGCACATTTTTAGCAAGAAAGTAGTTTTAGCTAAAACATGTGTAGCCTGTCACTTATGGCAAGGATGGTGTGCTTTAGGTGGCCAGGAAAGGAAACTTTATCAAAACGTGTGGATTTTTAAATCTCTTTAGGCAACAACCAACTATGCATGTACTATTAAAATTATGAACCTCCTCTCATTTTTAAGTTTCTGATCTTAAGTTCAGAAATCATGCTTATAATCAATTCCTCTAATATATTGGCCTGACATACAAATCTATATGCTGAGTATGGTTTCCGTATTTCTACAAAAATTTGGAGAATTCCTCTTTAACAGGTTAAAATCCCAGATAAAATAGAAAGATAAAACTGAGCCAACACCTACCTGTTAGTAGCCATGAAGTAAGAAGTCTGTGCCAAATCCTTGCTGGCTAAAAAAAGAAAGAGAATTTAGACATTTGTCTTCCCAAGTTATACTTCTTGTTATGCGCTTATTCTGGGGCAGCATACTATGGCTTCACTATGAATCCCTGTATATGCATCTGCCATGAATGCCCACTTTAATATATCCTTTTTTAATGTCTCATTTACCAACACTATAGACAGTTACAGGGAGAACCTTTGGTATCCATTGGAGTTTGGTTCAAGTACTGCCCACCACCCCCATACCACAAGCTTCCCCTGACACCAAAATCCATGGACACCGAAGTCCCATAAAACATAACAGCACAGTAAAATGGCAAAAAATCTGGAATTCCTTTAAAATATTTTCAAATTAGAGATGACTGAATCAGTGGATACAGAATCCGCAGGTACAGAGGGCTGGTGGGCAGTAACACTGTCTCTTCTGTATTTCATTTGCTCCTTCCATATGTAAACCCAAACAAGTCTCCACCCTGAAACAAACTGCCTGCCAGAAAATAGTATGTCATGTGCTATATCAGAATAATAGCCATAGTAGAACTCTCCTTACCTCTAACTAGCTGTGTACACTTCACAACATGGGTATGAGGGTGATCTATGGTGATCTCAAATCCTGTGAAGAAAACAAAGAGAGGATTAGCCAGTGGGCAGAACATCCTTGTGGTTCTACATACCGCACTTGCCTCTGATCTTGGGAGGCAAAGTAGATTGACCATCCCCTTCCCATTTTGCTCTATGCTTAGGTGCAAGGAGGACATCTTCCTAGGCTCAAACTGATGTTATCCAGCACAAGAAAATGACAGTTACTGCTAAGTTTTGATGCAATCCCATTCCCTGTTGAAAAGATTATATTGAAATACATCCAACAATGCTAAAACAGAACATATTGTGCATCAAGATGTCAGGAAGCCAAATATCTCTTTGAAATACATACTATTACTTTCAGAAGCACACAGGTTAAAA